>NC_081430.1:55876307-55965057 GCF_949786415.1 Peromyscus eremicus | reverse complement strand
TAGGTTCCTGCTCTGCCAACCTCTGTGATATCATATCAGGCTCATAGGGATGATAATGCCTGAGCTGCAAGGAGCATCCTTCAGTGGGCTAGCCCAGATCCCAGGAGTCTGCTATGCAGTTACCTAAAAATACAATGCAACTAATTGGCCACTTGTGCCCAGGGTTCCGGGTCCAGCACTTTGTAGGGTGTTGTGGTTGGAAGCTTGAGGTCACACGAAGAGAAGCCAAAGGCAGCTTCCACACCTTCACTTTGCTGATGAGGAAACACAGGTCCAGGAGGAGACCGTTGCTTGGAGGCTGGGACACAGCTTAGACACCAACACATTTCACATGCTTTCTTCATCCCTGTCCCACGCCCTTTCCACGTCCCCATCAGCTTGTCAGAGCAGGACATTCACACGGGGCTACTCCCAGGGACCAGCTAGCCCACAAGTAGACGGGGATAGATTCTCCAGACACTAGATAGCCCAAAACTTATCTGTAGTCCAGGGCCCAGTCCTTGGGTACCACTGCTGGATTCCTCCCATGGATCCACACATGCCTAGCTCCATCACTGGCCTCCTGAGCAGACATGGAGGACATCAGAACACAGTGATACTTTTCTGAGAAATGGGGTTACCTTGAATCATGCCGGGTCAGATTTCATCCTATTCCCGTGCTTGGGGAGTGGCTGGTCCTGCCTGGATTCCTGCAACTTCCCCTTGGCTAAATTGAGGAGCTCCAGGTTTAGGTAGGCCTGGGGTGACAGTCATTGAGGTTCTCTTCATGGGTCCTGCCTCCTTGGGGATGGATCTTCCTGGTCAACCACAGTGGAAGTATGTCCCCCACCTGTCACTCAGGGTGGGTTTGCCTTCATGGAGGCCCTATGGCCTTACCTCTCCTCTGCAAAGAAAGGTGGCTCTGGGTGTGTGCCTTGTGCACACGATGGGCCTCTAAGGGTCCTAGGCTCCCCACCTCAGGGCACTATCTCTTTCTGTGTCTCAGGTAGAAGTGTAAGGCCAGAGAGGAAGCGTTCATGCCACAGGCGTGCTGTTGTTCCTGCTCTACACATTCTACTCGGGATTCCCCAGCAGAAAGGAGTTCAGGCCCCACAGACCGAGTTCAACATTCACATACACAGTTGTCGCTTTCTCTCCCAGCCAGTCAGGACATACACTAGACACACATCTCTTTGAGTGTTTAAATCAATCAAGGTCAAATTTCCTCTTTCCTGGGGGTCCCAGAGTAACATATTCTTCCCTTCCTAAAGTTTCTGGTATTCAGGCATGGACTCCACCAAGGCCCTGGGTTCTCATCCCCACCGGAGGGGCCTCAAACATGCTCCTGACGTTGGAGTGTTGTTGGTTGCTTTTTGGCTCTTTATTCTTTGGGGGGCCCACCACCCAGATCCCAAATAAATCACACACGGAGGCTTATTCTTACTTATAAATGCCCATCCTTAGCTTGGCTTGTTTCTTGTCAGCTTTTCTTAACTTTAAGTTAACCCGTCTGCCTTTTGTCCCTGGGCTTTTCCTTTTCTTGCTTCTGTAACCTTACTTTTACTCTTGCTCTGTGGCTTGTGCTGTGTAGCTGGGTGGCTGGGTGGCTGGGTGGCTGGGTGGCTGGGTGGCTGGGTGGCTGGGTGGCTGGGTGGCTGGGTGGCTGGCCCCTGATGTCCTCCTCCTTCTCTTGCTCCTTCTTCCGCCTACCTCTCCTCCAAAATTTCTCCTTCTATTTATTCTCTCTGCCTGTCAGCCCCGCCTATCCTTTCTCCTGCCTTGCTATTGGCCGTTCAGCTCTTTATTAGACCATCAGGTGTTTTACACAGGCAAAGTAACACAGCTTCACAGAGTTAAACAAATGCAACATAAACAAAAATGACACACCTTAAAATACTATTCCGCCACATTGGAGGTCTGTGTGGCAGCCATTCCAGAAAGATGGTCCCACAGCTCAATCACTGGTACTTACAAGGACATCTTTTTAGATTTTTCTTTTTTTAATGTTTTATTTTTAAAAATTATTTTTAATTATGGATATGTGTATCTATGCATGTGAGTGCAGTGCCTTCAGGGGCCAGAGGCATTGGATTTCCTGGAGCTGGAGTTACAGATGGTTGTGAGCCACCTGACGTGGGTGCTGGGAATCGAACTTAGATCCTCTGGAAGAGCAGTATGTGCTCTTAACCACTGAGCCATATCTCCAGCCATAGATGTCCCTTTTTGTACCAGAGTGGCTGAATCAGGCCACTCAAGACCTGCTGTTCTTCATCATGTTCCCCCATTAGAAGTCCCTGGGAACATCTCTTGCCAACTGACCTCACGTGGAGCTATCATACATATTTCCTTTGCAGCCAATGAAATATAGGCAGAAATGTCCTGTGGTACTTCCAGGAAGTCCTTTGAAAAAAAATCAGGACCATCTTTTAACCTTCTCTCTCTCTGCTTCTTGGAGCGCAGATGTGATGCCTGGAACTCTAGCAGAATCTTTTCAGGGCTCAAGAGCCATGCCTTTATGATGGTGACTGAGTAAGATAGAAAGAGTCCACGTTCTTTTTTTTTTTTTTTTTTTTTTTTTTTTTTTTTTTTTTGGTTTTTTGAGACAGGGTTTCTCTGTGTAGCTTTGCGCCTTTTCCTGGAACTCACTTGGTAGCCCAGGCTGGCCTCGAACTCACAGAGATCCGCCTGGCTCTGCCTCCCGAGTGCTGGGATTAAAGGCGTGCGCCACCACCGCCCAGCGAGTCCACGTTCTTAACGGCCCCCACGTCCTTCATATTGAAGTCCTGGGTTTAATACTTCCCTATCTATGTCTATGGTGCAAGAATTAAGTATTTCCTTCCTATCTGAGGCGTATTACTTCGGGAATTCAGTCGTGTAGTTGGTCTCCATCCTATCCTGATACATCATGCAGGCTGCTTGATTAAAGACTTTTTAAAAACTATTTATTGTGCGTGTGTGTGTGTGTGTGTGTGTGTGTGTGTGTGTGTGTGTGCATGTGGAAGTCAAAGGTCAACAACTTGTGGGAGTTTTTTTCCTTCTTTTAATATGGGGGTTCTGGGGACTGAACTCTGGTCATCAGGCTTGACAGCAAGCGTCTTTACCCACTGACCCCAGCAAGCTGATTTCTAAACAAGGAGGGCATTGCAGGCTTCCTAGTTCCCTCCCCACGGCAGCTGGAGAACCTGTCTTCTCCGAAGCACATGCAGATCCCTGTGTGGCTACAATCTGTTAATCCCATCTGCCTTCCATAGGAGAGAGAAGTGGTTACTGGCAGTGGCAGAGACTCAAAGCTGGATTAAGGGGCCTTTCCCAGAGTGACAGGGGCACGGGGTTCTGAGAGGACAGGAAGAACAGACCCCGTGCAATGGGGCACAGGAGACTCTAGCGCCACAAGCATGAGGATCTGGACAGGGCATGGCTTGCCCAGGGAGCCAGCAATGAAGGTCTGCCTAGCCCTGCCTTGCTTCTTTTCATGGAACCACACAGCAAAGACTCTCCCCACCCTAAATGTCCAAGGTCATCACACCCCTCCTCCCTCCTGGAGCACATTTGCTATGGGCAGATCTGTATGCTGAGATGGAATCTGGAAACTGTATTAGCCACAGGGAAAATATCTGTTACAAAACAAAAACAAAAACAAAAAAACCCCAGCTGCGTGGTGGCGGCGCACGCCTTTAATCCCAGCACTCTGGAGGCAGAACCAGGTAGATCTCTCTGAGTTCGAGGCCAGCCCGGTCTACAGAGTAAGATCCAGGACAGGCACCAAAACTACACAGAGAAACTCTGTCTCAAATCCCCCCCACAAAAACAAAACAAAACAAAACAAAACAAAACAAAAAAACTTCCTCCAAAGAACACATACTGTAGAGGGTACAAGGAGCTGGGGGTGGGGGGCAGCACTTTTTGGAGATGGCCCTTCCCTAAGCCACTAACTACAAGCTGAGTGGAGCAACTGACTCTGGAGATAAGGGTTGCTCAGGTTCCCTTGAGTGTGTGTGTGTGCGCGCGCGCGTGTGCTAGAAATATGTACTGAGGCCTGAAGAGATGGCTCAATGGTTAATAGCACTTATTGCTTTTATAGAAGACCCAAGTTTAGTTCCCAGCACCCACATTGATGGGGTAGCTCATAACCACCTGTAATTCCTGCTCAGGGGGAACCTGACGCTCTCTTCTGGCCTCTCTGGGCACTGCACTCATATGCACCTACCCACACTCAGGCACACAGAGACACACATAATTAAAAAAAAAATTTTGGCCGGGCGGTGGTGGCGCACGCCTTTAATCCCAGCACTCGGGAGGCAGAGCCAGGTGGATCTCTGTGAGTTCGAGGCCAGCCTGGGCTACCAAGTGAGTTCCAGGAGAGGCTCAAAGCTACACAGAGAAACCCTGTCTCGAAAAACCAAAAAAAAAAAAAATTTTAAAAAATCATATTAGGCAAGTTCAAATGAAAGGAATTTTGAGTGTACTTTAACTAGATTCCAATACAAGGCAGAAAAGGCTAATATAATAGAACACTCTACAAACTCAGACGTTCTAAGGCAAAAACTATTAGACACATTTGAAGTGACAACAATTCGTGGTGAGTTTGGATCCATTATTTTAAATAATGATCATCAGTGAAAGGAAGTCAGCTGATAAGAAAGCAGCAGCTGTTGCAATAACAATCAATATGATACACCTTATCTTTAAGTACCAATAATACTGACCAGGACCAAGGATATATTAGGTCTCAAAAATCCTACTGATACATACATATACATATGTATATAAAATTCTACATTTCACAGGTCACATTTTCTCATTAAATTAAATCACAAGTAACTAAATTACAAAACTCCCACTAATGACTGTTGGAACCTAGAACAGAATGCAATTTACTGAGAATTTGTAAAGTAAAATAAAAACACTATTGTAAGAAGAGAACTATTCTTCAAGGCAGTCATAGTATTAAATACCTATACTAAAAGAATGCTAAGACATGCATTATTTAAGTGGTTGACTCAATAATTTAGAAGAGGAGGAGAAAATGAGCTAACAAAACGATGAAGCCTAACTAGATACGACAGATGACAGCTGACAAATATGAACTGATTCAAATGCTAAAGAAATGTCAATAGCCTGACTCTAGTTAACACATTTATTTGTTTTTATTTTCCTGAGAGTCGGTATCATACAGCCGATGCTGGCTTTGAACACTTGACCCTCTTGCCTCCACCTCCCAAGTGTTAGTTAGGGTCATGGACCTGTGTCACCACATCTGGCTTGTGACTCCAGTTAAATAAAAAATCGGGAGGCAGGAGCAGGCAGGTCTCTGATTTTGAGGCCATCCTGGTCTACAGAGCCAGATCTAGAACAGCCAGGGCTACACAGAGATACACTGTCTCAGAAAAAAAAAAATCCACAAATATCAACAGTGCCACGAAGGGAATGTGATTGCACAGCGATTGCATGCAAAAAGATTTACATACAGGTCCATATGAAATTGTGCCATTACTTTGAAAATCCAAATGAAAACAGACAACTATACGGAACACCACAGACCACTAAAAGTCATGATTTCTGTTAATTTTTATTAAGTTTTGTTTGGGAGTTTTGAGACCAGAACTCACTATGTAGCCCTGGTTGGCCTTGAACTCACAGAGATCCAACTGCCTCTGCCTCTTGAGTGGTGGTATGCCCTACCATGTCCAGCCCATTGTTTTCTATTAATTTTTTAGGTTAGTGTACAAAGTATTGGGTTTCATTACGACATCTTTAGACACATGTGATATCATACTTTATTTTCATTCATTCTGGTCCCCCACTTTCCTCTCCTGTACCCTTCCCAACTTCCAGCTGGTAAAAACCATTGGCACAAGTATACAAACACTGAAATTTTAGCCCACAAACTTTCACAAGGGCTGGCAAGATGGTTTAATGTGTAAAGAAGGTTCTTGAAACCAAAGTTGAAGAGCCAGAATCCACATTGTGAAAGAGAGAACTGATTCCCAAAAGTTGACCTCTGACCCCTCTGCTGCACTGCACCCACACACATGTATTCGAGCATACAGGCATGCATGCATGCACACATGCACACATGCATGCATGCATGCGCAGACACCTATATGACTTTCAGCTCTATGTTGTTGCATAAATTATAACTCTTTCAGGCATTGAAAACACCTAAAGCAAAAAAAAAAAAAAAGAAAAAGAAAAAGAAAGAAAGAAAGAAAGAAAGAAAGAAAGAAAGAAAGAAAGAAAGAAGGAAAAAGAAAACAGGATCCCAGCCGGGCGGTGGTGGCACACGACTTTAATCCCAGCACTTAGGAGGCAGAGCCAGGTGGATCTCTGTGAGTTCGAGGCCAGCCTGGTCTACAGAGTGAATTCCAGGACAGCCAAGGCTACACAAAGAAACCCTGTCTCACATACACCCCCCCCCCAAAAAAAACCCAAAACAAAGAAAGGACCTAAAGCTACTCAAACACAGGCTGTGGGAGATGGCTCACTGAGCAAGGCATTTGCTTCACAAGCATGTGACCCGAGTTCAGATCTCCAACACCCACGTAAAAGCTGGGCACAGCAGCACCTATCTGTAATCCTGGTGCTGTTGAGAGAGAGAGAGAGAGAGAGAGAGAGAGAGAGAGAGAGAGAGAGAGAGAGAGAGAGCAGATCCCTGGAGCTGCTGGCTTGCCAGTGGCATGCCCTCATACACGTCCACCCTGTGTCAGACACATGCACATGTGTGTCGGCACACATCCATGCACAGACACCACCGTCTTCTACACTGGGTTGGTTCCTTCACCATAGGCAGCATCCTAGGTCCCAACCTAGGTCCCGTCCTTAGGACCTTACACAAACCATCGGTCACTTCCCTCCTCCCGTTCTCCTGTCCTCTCCCGTCTGGCTCCTTTCCACTAATATTTAAGTATCTTAGGAACTTAAGTCTCCTTAAGTTCCCACGTCCCCCATCTCAAACCTCTATCTTTCTCCTACTTTTACAGCTGGACTTGAGTTTTTACCCTTCTTCAGGCTCCTAAAGCTGACCTGCTTCTTTTGTTTGTTTGTTTGGTTTGGTTTGGTTTTTCGAAACAGGGTTTCTCTGTGTAGTTTTGGTGCCTGTCCTGGATCTTACTCTGTAGACCGGGCTGGCCTCGAACTCACAGAGATCTGCCTGGCTCTGCCTCCCAAGTGCTGGGATTAAAGGCGTGTGCCAATGCCACCCAGTGTGCTGACCTGTTTCTTGTCCAACTCACTTGTCACTTTCGAGTCTCAACTCACACTAAACGATGCCTCCTCCCCTGGGGCCAAAGCGTGCAGAACACAGGCATGTGTGTGAGTTCCAGATAGCTTGACCTTTGCTAACTCAGATGTCTCCAGCCAGACTCAGTGAACATGGCCTGTGTACTTCTCTGGCTGGGTCCTCAGCCAGGGAACTATCTCACTCAGCGGGCAGCCTGCTTCTGGTGACTAGTGTCTGGTTTTAATGACAACACTAATCCCTCCTGTCCAGGTGGCATTTTCCTAGCCTACCAAGCATGGGTCTTTTACAAAGTGGAGAACCCTGTGACCTAACTTTAGGAGAGGACACTTGGGCGCTCAGAGAGCTCAGCATCAGGCATGCATCTCACAGAGATGGAAAGAGTAGAGGTGGGACCAGAGCTTGGCTCTTCCAGAGCCAGGTCCTGCCGCTTCCTTCTGATCGCGAGACTCCTGTGGAGGCTGTCTTTATGCACCTGGGGTCGTCTGGTGGCGTCTGTCGGCAGGTGATCTCCTAAATCGGAGGATCGGAGGCTCGGAATGTCTCCGCGTTCTCTGCAACTCTCTTCCTTCCCCTTCTGGAGCATTTCCAGCTTTGTATTCGGGGTCCTGCCAAGAACCTTTCAAATGTTCCCCAAGAAAAGGCCAGACCTGCTCAGTGGGCTCTGTGGCTGGCCAGATACCACCCTCTAACATGCCGCGTAGAAATAAAACATGGAGGTGACAAGCAGCTTGGAGAAGATGAAATGTCAGCACGACACCCTGAGTCTCCTGTGAGCATGGAGCTCGCAGCTGGTAAAGGTTGCCCAGAAAGCAAACTGTTAGATGGGAGCGAGGGAGGTTCCTCGTCTGGGTGCTCTGAGCCAGGGGCTCCAGCAGAAAGGGTTTCCGTGCCAGGAGCCCACCTGACTCAAGCAAGCCCTGCTCCAAGTGCCAGGCAACTCACTCCGCCTCTCTGCAGAGCTCCAGCCTGGCCAAGTCACTTGTATGCAGGTCCTGAAGTTCTTTTTACCTCACTTCCAATAACCGTCCCGGTAGCCCCCTGCTGGCCTTCTTCTGCCCTTCTTCTGTGCCCACCATCCCTCGGTTGCTCTTCAAGCATGAAGATGGCCTGTCTCGTCTCTCTCTGCCTTGCTGGGGGCTGGCACAGGAGTGGCTCCTTCACTACTTGTCCAGGGAGCAAATACTGCTTCCAGGAGCCCTGCATCCCGGATGGAGCTGAGGCCATGCCTGTGCATCCTTCTCCACTGCCCTCTGGCCACCATCTCTGTCTCAGGACATAGGTGGCCACCAGGGCCATCCTGAAGGTGGAGCCACTGAGATCCCCTCCTGCTCTTCAGGGTAGCTCCATCTCCTCTCGGATTTGATTTTGTAAGTTTTCAGCGTTGACCTGACAGCTCTTATGCTATCTGTCCTGTTTACAGGAGCTCCAGGAGCCCCCCTCTCTCTCTCTCTCTCTCTCTCTGTGTGTGTGTGTGTGTACATATGTGTATGACAGTCACACAGGCCACCTGCAGATGTTTGCATCAAAACGTGTCCTGCGGCAGGAAAAAGCTTTACCACCTTGACATCAGCTGGCGCCACCACCTACCCGCCCCCCGAAGTATTCGAGGCTCAAAACTGAGAGGGGGCCTTACCTCAGGGCTGAAGCGTTGTGTGAGCTACAAGAGCAGTGCACTGGCATGGAAGGAGATATGCCTTCCATCTTCACCTTCTTGGTGAAGGACCTAAAAGCTTGTGAGTTGTGCAGGTCAGACCTCAGGCATATGCACCTACCCTCCCCTGGCTCCCAACAGGCTCTCTGCAATGGCAGGGACTTGATACCTTCTTCAAGCACTGTGGTGGTCTTGTGATGAGCCGTTCATAAGTTATGAGAAACTTTCCTTACTGTTCCGTGACCCCTGAACCTCTCTCTTCCTGTGGACAGGTGGGGAAATAAATGGCTAGTGACCCAGTGTGGCATGCTCAATGTTTGAAGGGAATATAGTTTAAACCCAGGTGTGCCCAAGCCCAAGGAGCAGGTGGGGCCTGGTGACACCTGGTAAGGCAGTAGTAGGAGATGGAGTCTCCTCACAGTTGCTGGGAGACAAGGATGGGTTTTGCTCAGGAGGGTTCTGGGGCTGGAAGGCGAGACAGTGACGGAGGCTGGGGTGCCCCCTCCGCAGGGCTATAGAGAACCCCCCCTCCCCAGCCCTTCAGCTTCTCCATTACTTCTAGAGGAAGGTGCCAACAGCTCCATTCTTCAGATGAGGAAACTGAGGTCCAGAGAGGTGGGACATTTGCATAAATGGTATTATTAATAAGAGGCGGAGCTGGGATCTTTGCAGCTCAGGTGCACAGGTTCCGGATCCTGGGCTCAGGTCACATGCCACACCAGCCAAGCTCTCTGACCCCACTGTGTCTCTGCATATCAGTTAGGTACGTAAGCCTAGATGACGCCCAGTGTCCAGTAAGTGCTGCTGCTGTCGTGTGTGTGTGTGTTTGACACCAGAGCTCTCCCTCTTGCGGGACAAGTTTCTGGTGTCTCTTGTGGGACAAGTTTCTGGTGTCTCTTGCTGTGCGTATACTTGACGATCACTGATCCCTACCAGTGTCTTACCTCAGATCAGAGTCATTTGCTAAGACTGCTCTATCACCATGCCACATGCCAGGCAGCTTGGACAAGAAACACTCTCACGGTTCTGGGGTCAGGACCTGAGGGTTAGGTTGGTTCCCAGGCGTCTCTGGGAGGATCTGCTTGGGCCTCTGTCCGGCACGAGGCTTCTGGCTATTGGTCTCCAGAGCTCAGCTTGCAGGTGCCTCACTCCATTCCAACTTCATCTTGACATGGCATCTTCCCTGCAGGCCGCCTGTGTCTAGATGTCCCCATTTGGAAGGACAGTGTCATGTTGGATGAGGCCCACCCTAAGGAGACCTGATGACCTCATCTTCACTTGTTTATGTTCAAGAATCCTAGTCTGGCTGGCTTGTTCTTTCTGCAAGCACTCAGCAGATGGTGTGTGTGTGTGTGTGGGACACAGCAAAGGCAGGTGTCTCTGAGAGAGAGGTGGGGGGGGGTCCCCGGCAGAGAAGGGGACCAGGATGCATGCATGCTTGTGTCCATCCAGTTCTGTGCCCTCATGGCTGCTGGCCTGCCCACCATAGGTGTCCACAGCCTGTTTGCTGCCTGACGAGTGAGTGAGAACGAACTGGACAGTATTAAGGTGGCCTGCTTAGCTCTGCTCAGGAAATGAAGCCACTCAAAGAGACAGGAAGGAATTTCCCTCCCACCTCCCCAGGCTCTATCTCTTAAGTGCTGAAAGATCAAATTTCTGGAATCCACCTCCTCTGTCTCCTTGGACCAGCCCTCGATCAGCCTGAAGACCCGGGAGGTGCCGGCAGCATGTTGCAGCTTGTTGGAGGGCTTAACTGGGCAGCCTGGATTCCAGACACTGCCCAGGCCAGCTCTGCGTGTGTTCAGCTTCAACGTAGTACCATCCCTTCACCCCCCTGTTCTTGTCTCAACAATGGAAGGGCGGTCCCTTTGAAATCGGTGTCTGTTTTCCTGGGGCCATTTGGTGAATAGCTACTGGTGTGGCATCACGGCCCTCCCTGGCTGGGTAGAGCTCCAACATGATCCAGAGCAGGGCAGAAGTGGTTTTGGGGCTACAGACATGCAGTCATGTCCCTTTTGCCTGGGCCATCCCATTTTGCACCTGGTTGTAAGCAGTGTGTTGGTCCCTTTCCAAGGTGGCAGTGGTGGGGGTCCCATGACAGGCCCACAAAGTTCTCTGGCTGATTCCACTGCTCAAGCACGGCTCTGTCTCTGACAAGTCGTTTTTCCTTGATGGACCTCAGTTTCCTCAAACGTTAACGTGGACAAAGGTATCAGGCTTAGATGACCTGTCACGATGATTCTGGACTTGAAGTTTAGGGCTTCGCTTAATTTCCTTGCTACTGGGGAATGTCTGAAGAGTTTATACACTCTGTATGGGGAACCTGTCATAATCTGGAGAACCTCAGCACCGAGATGCCATTGGCCCTCACAGCCGGTGCGAAGAACAGATGACACATGCGTGCTCTGCTGGTCTGGCAAGGGTCGCTTTGCATCCGGTACAGCACAGGCCATCAGTTGGTTGCTTGTCTCTGTCTCGTATTTTTGTCTGGTTGCTCTTTGAAGACCAAATCTCTCTTTATAGTATGATCACCACAAAATTGGCATCCCTGAAAAACCAGCTTTTGTGAGTGCTTCAAGTGCGTGGGAGATGTCGTTCGCAGCTCCCTCCATAAGCAAACCTTGGCTGTTGTTGAACAAAAGGACAAATGCTTCTTCTGGGGTGGGTTGGATCCTAGCTGGGCCCCTCCTGCTCACTATGGCACCAGCCAGATTATCTGCTTAGTTCTGGGAGGAAACTAAACTTCAGATTGACAGGTGGGCCCCTGGCCATTGTGGAAAGAAGCCTGAAGGTGAAGTGGGTATATGAGTCTCACAGTAACTGTTTGCACATGGGCACAGCATGCCCTGCTTTGTGTCCATGACACTTGCCTCTCTCACAGCTACTCGGGGCACAGGTCAGGCTGGTGTAGCTTCGAGTGGCTTCGGGACTTGTCAGCTCCCAACCAAAACTATATTTCCTATTGGGTGCTTGCGACGTTGGTATATCCTCTGAAGGTTCATGTGCTCCTGGATCAAGATGTTTTTCTGGGAGATGCACGGAAAACACAGAGGAGAAAGGCAGGGCATCCCAGACTTGTCGGGGACACATGTTGCCCACATCAGGCTAAGATATGGCTGGATTGTGCTCGGTTAACTCGGCCTGTCTGAAGAGCAGGAAGTGGGTCTGAAGAGCAAAGGGAGTGGGTCCAGGGAAGAGGATGAAGTACAGACATTCTGCCTTGGGGAGGTTCTGCTGGGAAGCCCCCTGAGGCTGGCACACACAGCGGAACACATGCAAGGGATTTGTGCAGAGAGGAAGTGTGTCGGGAAGCCAGGCCCCGTTCCGAGTCTCTTCCCATCCCTCCAGATCTGGAGGAATCCAGGGAATTGGAAGGAAAAGCAGCGATAAGAAGATGAGATCAAACCACTGGTGGGGTGAGTTAAACGTACGCAGCAACTACACAGACGACTTTGAGCTGGAGTCTTGCTTATGATTCATATGGAACTGAGATTGAACTGGATGCTTGCTACAGGTGGCACCTTACCTACAGAGGATGGCGGTGTGTGGTGCCAGCATCCTCAACACACAGAGCATACCAAGGACCTCATGCAGGCTGGGCACAATGCAGTTCAGCAAGGAAAAGTCGGCAGGTCAGGGTCAGTGGTCTGCTTGGATGCTGGGTTGTCCCAAGGTGCCCAAGTGTCTCTAGGTGAGGATAACATTTCATAGGCAATTGGTTCTTCTCCACACAGGTGGGCCTTCTCCAACCCGTCAAGGGCCTGCACAGGTGAAAAAGACTCCTTAGAAAAAGAGTCAAGGATGCTTGCCTGATGACCTTTGAACTGCATTTTGGCCTTTTGTTGGCTCTGGAGCTGCCTGGAAGCCCAGACTGCTTGCGGCAGGGTGTCTAGCTTGATCTGTGGGCTGAGGGTCTTAGGGTTTGCCCAGCTCTTTCTGCTGTGAGCACTGGTGACCCATAGCTTCTGTTTTCACCTGGAGCCCTGACTGACACCATGACATACTCACAGAACTGAAGTTCCCATCCTTATCACCTCTAGTAGCCATAGGCTGTTCCCTGTGGCTGGCACCCAAGTGCGGTTTGGAGAGTAGAGGTTCTGGCGTGATCCAGCTCAGGCCTCTCTCAGGAGTTGGTCACCGGCCTATGCTAATGCTGAGAGGGTCCTGGAGCTGAGGATAGACGGAAGCAGATGAGTTTCCTGGAGGGAGGAGTATTCTTTGTTTCAGGCCGAGAGGTTAAGAACATTTATAGCTCTTATGGAGGACCAGGGGTTGTTCCCTAGCACTCACATGGTGACTCACAATCACCATGATCCAATGTCCTCTCTGGCCTCCATGAGCATTGCACACACAAGGTGTAAATACACACACACAGGCAAACACACTCAGAAAATAAAATAAATAGGTCTTGCAAAAAAGAAGTACCCCTTGTTTCTTCTCAGGTGGCACAAATGCTATTTTTAAAAACAAGGGATGTGTCGTTGGTGAGGGAGGTAGAGAAGCCATTGGTAAGACTTCTGTGAACCCACCTCTGGGCCCCTTTGCTTTGTTCTTGAATTCTCATAAGACTGTCTTTACAGATATCACTCCTCTCTTACCCACAGTGGGATGCACAGCCTGGAGGAAGACATATTTCAAAGTATTCCTCAGATGCCTAAAGCCAGGGAGAGTACCAGGCCTTGTGTAAATCTTGTTTTTCTTGTATGGGCATATTGATAACACTGTGTACTTTATGTATCAGGCACAGTAAGAGACGAACAGTAACTAATAAAATAGGATAGTTATAGTAATATGATACAATAAAAAACCAATTTAAAACTTATGAGTTATTTCGGGAATTTTCCAATTAATATTGTAGACCAGGATTAACCTTGTGTATTCATTACTTTCTCACAGATGTGACAAAATATCTCTGAGTGTTTAGTTCAGTTTTAGAGATGTCGTGGTCCAGTGGTGGGACAGAACTACATTCCAACTGCAGGAATGCATGGGGGAAGAGCTTCTCCACTTCATAGTGGCCCAGGGAGTAGAGAGACAGGAAGAGGCAGGGCCAAAGATGCACCCTTCAAAGGCCTAACTTCCTTCAGCAACATACTACCTTCCGAAGTTTCTACCACCTGCCAAAATAGCCTCACCAGAAGGAGACCTTCAATGAGCCTTCAATAAGAGCCCATGGAGCCATTTCATTTTCTACCCGTGATGCCTTGGGGTACACCATATAATATACAGTAACTCTTTGAAGCCCCACCTGACACCAGATCTAAGATGGTGATGACTTCCTTCTCCTGGGGCATCTGCTCTTCCTTACCCAGGTGGCCCCACCCCTAAATCTTTTGTGTAAATAAAAAGAAAACCACCTCAGGTATCAGAAAAGGGTCGTTGTTTCTTGAAGTGCCTTGTCCCTTTCCCGGGAACCAATGGGATCAGTCTCTGCCTGTCTGTCTGCAGAGGAAGTGCAGAGGCCAGGACAGAGAACAGGTGATTTGAGCTGTGAGGCCTGTGTGTGCTGTTTTGAGCTTTAGCCTATGAGTTTCTGGGCAGCAGTATGGGCCAGCTGCAGTGGGACAAGGTATGGCTACCATTCAAGAAGGAAACGCCCAAGGTGTGGACAGTGCTGAGTAAAGATGTACTGAGGGAATCACACCACATTTATGTGCGTGTCTGTGTGCACAAATATGTGTGTGTGCACAAGTGTGTATGCATGCGTGCATATGTGTATATGCCATGTTCTACCCTATAAACATATATAATTTTTACTTATCACTTAAAAATAACCTTTTTTTTTTGATACTAGACCCTATAGCTGGCCTGGAACTCATTGTATAAACCTGATGGTCTCAAACTGCTGACATCCCCCAGCCTCAGTCTCCTGAATGCTGGTAATAAAGGCATGAGCCACGATGCCTGGCTTAAATGATACATTTATCAGTACTTGTTGATTGGACAAAATCCTTCCCCACAAGTCTACGCTGAAGAAGAGGGCACAGTGATGTCCTTTGGAAAGCAGATGTGAAAAGGAGGCTGGAGGGGCTTCACTGGAGTAAGGACAAATTTCCCAATTTTTTTTTCCAGTAAGGGAAAAAGAATTTTCTTTCCCATTCCAGAAAATGAAGGACCTCCACAGGGTCCTTTTCTGGCTTAGGGCAATATGGCATCTGTTCCGAGGACCCTGAGAGATTCCTAGAACCTGCCCTGCTTCTCCCTGGCCCTGGCCACCCTGCCTTCCACAGCTGCCGGAGCCTGGGCCACACATGCCATTGGGCCCCAGAATGGTTGCTGCTCTATCCTCTGCTTCCAGTATTGGGGAAGGCTTGCTGGGTCCTGCTCTGTCTACATTACTAGGAGTAAGAGTTAGGGGACCTACCATCCTCCTGTGTCAGCCTCGCTTCTCAGCACCTGCAGTCCTTGTGTTTAGTCCCATGAGTGAATCACCCTTTCCTGAGGGTCCAGGAGGCATCACTGTTCCTCAGACAAATGAGACCTCAGCTCCACCACTTCCAGGTAGACACGAACAGCAGTAGCAGCTAAGATCATTTCTGATAGTCACTCTATGGGTTTTATTTTCTCTAATCCAGAGAGGTAGCTCAGTGTTCGGAGTGCTTCCCTAGCACACGTGGAGTCCTGGGTTTGAACCCCAGCACTTTGTAAAAGTGGGTATAGTGGCTCACACTTGTAGTCCCAGAGCCTGGGGGGTTGGGGGGTGGCATGGAGGCAAGAGAATCAGAAAACCATGATCATCCTTAGCTGTGTAGGAAGCTCAAGGCCAGCCCTAGACTGCACAGGTTTGTGCCTCCAAAACAAAAACAGGCTGGCTAGATTGCTCAGAGGATAAAGGTGTCTGCTGCTAAGCCCGATGACCTGAGTTCAGTCCTTGGACCTGCACGATGGCAGGAGAGAACTGACTCCCGAAGGAAAAAAAAAAAAAAAAAAAAAAAAAAAAAACCAAACAAGCGGAGAAACAAAAGTCTTGACTGTTTCCCCCATTTTCCAGGTGTTGGAGCTGAGACTCAGGAGTAAAATCACTTGTCACAGACAGTATTAGGGGAGCTTAGACTCAAATTAAGGTCTGGTCAAGCCTGGGTTCTTAAACATGAGCCCTGGAAATGTGTTAGTTTGGAGACAGGGCTGAATGTAGTGGAGGCGGATGCACTGGGACCTCCCCCGCCCACACTGTAGATAGCCTCTTCCTCCCCAGCTCAGGCTGGGCCACTAGGGGATGGGAATGGGTGTGTGGCCTCCGAGTTAATGCAGACCTTGCTGGGTGAAGGCTACCAATCCGTTCTGCCAATAAGGACACTGAACCCTAGCTGCGACCTCCATGTCCTCATGTGGTCCAAGAGGGTTGGAGATTAGCCTTGACTTAGATGGCTTTACAGATGACCTGTCAGCTTTGGTGGACAGGAATGTGTCCAGTTTGGCAGAAGCACCAGGTATGCTGGGTCTGGACCACAGTGAGGCCAGCCCACACATGTGGATTCCAGTAATGTCCACGGGCACCTGGGAGGGATCTGAGCCTCAGCAGGCAGAAGCTTGGAGGGTTACAGGTACTGTAGGAGCCACAGGAGAGGTCAGGAGGCCAGGGTCAAGTGCAAGGTAAGGACAGGAAGTGGACTGGGGACACCAGACATCCAGATGAAGCTGGGAGAGCTGTGCCACTTGATGAACAAGCTCACTGGGCAAGGACGGGGGAGCAGGCCCTTGGCTCAGGGTAGTGGGTCCCTCACAGACTTGCTTTCCAATGCTGTCTTCTCCCCCCAGCCCCCCACGGGACTGGAGTCAGGAAAAGGTGTGTCCGGAGGGAAAGGCTGTGTGGAGAGGAGACTGTCCCTTCACAAGAGTCCCCCAGACCTCCCCCACCCCCGCCAGCTCCCCAATCAGGTTGCAAACTCCCCCAAGAAAGAAGATGCCGCCTGGTGCCTTGGAAGGATCACAGAAGCACGGAGTCCTGGGGTCTCTGCCAAACCCCAAGCTTGCTCCTTAGGCTAAGGCTGGGGAGAAGAGGAGAATGGTAAACATATGGGGAAGTCAGCATCCTCCTCCCGTTGCCGGGAGATTCAGCTCTTGTTGCGGAAGCTCGGAGGCAGCTTGCCCTTCCTTCATCTTTCCCCTTCCATCCGCGCCTGCCTGTCTCTAGGATGCAGCTCTGGGTAGGCTTCCATGATGGACAGCCAGTCCACACCAGCCCCTGCCCTCAGGGAGGCATGGGGACGAAGCATAGATAGATAGGAGGGTGGACAGGGGGATGTGGGCAGACAGAGCGAGCATCGGCTTCCTGGAATGATCAAGGAGGGCTTGCTTCTAGGAGGCAGTGGCAGATGAGGTCAGCTGGAATCTGGTGAGATTGGTGGGCTGACAGAGGTGAATTTCCACTCACGTGTGCATCTAAGATGTGCACACAGAAGAACTTGGGGCTCAGAAGCACAAGGTTTTGTGTTTTGTTCAGATTTCTCAGGGTCAATAGGTGAGTTAAGATATTGGATCCAGGTCTGTGGCTCATAAAGCTACTTTGATTCCTGAAGGCAGTGCAGGCTGACAAGAGGGAGATGCTTGGGGAGAGTGTAGTTGACTCACCCTGGGTTTCGACTTGAGGAGGAGGTCCTGGACTGGGGAGGGAAACAGTGACCACCGTGGCCAAGGTCTGTCTAGAGAGAGACAGAGAAGCATGTTCCAGACATCGCCACAGCATCCACAGACCATCTTCCTTGGCCTCCCGGCATGCTTGGGAGTGTGTGTGAGCGCATGTGCAAAGGTGTGTGCGTGCTTGTGTATGTGTCCACATACAGACTGCTGGTAGGCAAACACAGCCTATCCTGGAGACTAATACCCAACTTTGTTTGGCATCACATCAGCAGGTGCTGTTCTGCTTCCAGCCCTGTTCCCAGGGCTTGGTGGTGGGCTTGAGCCTGGTAATCCACTGAACATCCAGGCAGGAAGCCATCAAAGCCACGCTGACTGGGCAGGTCAGATGTCCTTGACCTGCTGACAATAGTGTCCACTGGCTCTTTTCTCTGTAGACCAAGCTGGCCTCGGGCTCACAGAAATCCTCCTGCCTCTGCCTCCCAAATGCTGGTATTAACGGTATATTCACCACTATGCCTGGCTTGGCTCTTTTCTCTAGAAGAGGAGGTCAGGCCGGTGTACCTCTTGAGCAAGTGCCCCGGATCCTGGCATCTGGCAGGGGAGGGTCCTAGAGAGTTCAAGGACCTTCACTGAGGGCTGGCTAGGGGCTTGCATTCCTGTACTTTGACTTCTGGATGAACCCTGGCAGGGTGGAACCCTCGCAAAGCCACCAGGAAGTCTCTGGAAGGGATCACCTACCAGCTATCTGGCTGTCAGAGGCCAAGGCTCTCCTCCTTTGGACACTGACATGACAGGTCAGGGTTTGGAGGACTTAGGACAGGTCCGGAAGCAGAGCCACATAGGTAGGAGGAGGTGAGAACTCAGCTGTGCTTAGCTCAGGGGTGTTTTCTCACTTCTACAAAAGCCTGTCCCTGACCATGGCCTGTGTGGTCAGCTAGCTGGCCCAGGCTCTGACCTCTCTGCAGCCTCTAGGCCCAGGGTGGGGGAGGGGTGCTTCTCTGTGCACAGCTCTGCAGGCAACACTTCAGCGGTCCTGAGGTCTCACCATTGGGCCCCCTGTGTCCCTAAAAAGCCACAGAAAACCCTGAGGTCACTGATTGCCATCTTAGCCCATTCTGTTCAGCTGATCAGGTGAGCCCCCTGAAGTCCTTCTCAGGGCCTACATGCTCACCCCAGTCCTCTGTGACAACCGCCAGCTCTCTTCACCATGGCTCTGTGCCCAGGGACACCAGAGGCTGCTGTGCTGTGCCACCAAAGCCCAGGACCAGAGTTTATAAGCTTCAGTGGCGCCCCCTTGTGGCAAGAACTCACTTGCAAGAGATGGGCTCTGCTCCACCCACACAGGCATGAGGGAAGGTCTTGATGAACTTTGCAATGGGGTACTGGAGGGTAACTTGCCTCATCTGATTTCAGACTTCAGGGGTTCACCTGTGGCTTCACTTCCACTGTCATGTGGTGCCACAACAAATCCCCATCGACTGGCTTTCCACAAAATGAGACTTACTAGTGTGCTGCCTAGACCTTTTGCTGAAAAAACGAAGAGAGAGAGAGAGAGAGAGAGAGAGAGAGAGAGAGAGAGAGAGAGAGAGAGAGAGAGAGAGAGAGAGAGAGAGAGAGAGAGAAAGGGAGGGAGGGAGGGAGGGAGGGAGGGAGGGAGGGAGGGAGGGAAGGAAGAAAAACAGCCTCCTCCACTATAAAACCAGACCCAAACAATTTTATTACCAAGGAAATGTTCTTTTCCAGGGGTTCCTCTTAATCCAAACTTGGTCCGTGAAGCCTAGAAGGGACTCAGGCCCACAGCTGTGGGTGTGACACGTAGCCAGACACTTGGTTGTTGTTGTTGTTTGTTTGTTTGTTTTCTGAGGCAGGGTTTCTCTGTGTTTCCCTGCCTGTCCTGGCCGTCTCTTTGTAGACCAGGCTGGCCTCGAACTCAGAAATCTGCCTGCCTCTACCTCCAAAGTGCTGGGGTTAAAGGTGTGTGCTTCTACACGCAGCTTCCAGATACAAATTTTACGACCCATTATTCTATCCCGTATACTGATGCTCTCTGTCCTCAGTCTGGAGATTTTAAAAGAAACCCGGGATTCAGAGAGACGCAGAGTTGCGGGAGGCGAGTCCAAGATGAGGATAAGAAGAGACAGTGTGAATTGTGAGGACTTGGCACACAGTAGGAGCACCCTGAATGTTTAAATGGGGGTTGAGGCTGCCGAATTCCCCGTCTTTAGACTTCCCAGGCACCTCTGCCTGGCATCCTCTTCACTTTGTCTTGGTGGCTCTGCTATGCTCCTGTTCTAGTTGCCCTGGTAATAACTGTAGTTCTCTAGAATCTGCATATTAATTAATTAGCACAGGACAATGGATGCAAATGTGTCTCCAAAGAGGCCACAGAAGGAGGCAGCGTGGGTCACCGCGGTGTGTCTAGGTCGCTTGTTGTTCGTGCGCCCTCAGATTTTCAAACCTTGCTCTAGACACTTGGACCTGGGCTTTCTGGGCTGTGATAGGTTCACTGACCCTCCGTGTCTGGGCTGGGCTCAAACCCAAATGACTTTGACTCTGCCTTCCCTGGGTCACATCTCTCCTTTCCTCTGAGTCATAAAACTCTTTCAATCCCTTGGGCAAAATCCAAGCCACCTGCCCTCATCTCCAGATTTCTGTCTCACCAAGGACTCCATGTGCCTCTGAGCAGCAGGCATCCTCCACAGCCCTCTTGGGGAGGGGTGTGAGCACAGGAGCCCCCCCTCCCCCGCAGAGCTTCCTGACTGGGACAGAGGGCTCCTGCCCACCTTCCCCCTCTCCCAGGCAGCTGCTTCAGGAAGTAAGAGTGCTCAGGTCCCAGAGCCTAGCACCAGCAGCACCATGGCTCCTTTGCCATTGTCTACAGCCCTCTCTCACTCTCCTGCCTCTCTCTGGAGAGATCTGACTGGGACAGATCTGAAAACCCACAGAGATAACTCGCCAGAGAGGGGTAGCTCAGCCTCTGTGAGCTGGCTTGGGACAGGATGGAGGGAGGAGGACGCCGCCTCTTCCTGCAGCCCCACTGGTCCTGTTGTTGCTGGCTGAGAGGGTGGGGCTGGGGTGCTGGGCTCTCAGCTCTCCACCTCCCTGAGGGGATTCTAGCAGTCAGGGCTACCCAGTAAAGCAATATTCCAAGCAAGCATGGAGTACAGCAACTTAATTTAAAAATACACAGACTAAGAGCTGGGGTGGTGGTGGCACATGCCTTTAATCCCAGCACTCCGGAGGCAGAGCCAGGTGGATCTCTGTGAGTTCGAGGCCAGCCAGGTCTACAGAGTGAGTTCCAGGACAGACAGAGCTACACAGAAAAATACTGTCTCAAAAACCCCAAAATAAAAATAAAAAATAAAAAATTACACTGATTTAAAAAAGAGAGAGCAAGGTGGTGGTGGTGCACACCTTTAATCTCAGCACTTGGGAGGTAGAGGTAGGTGGATCTCTGTGAGTTTGAGGCCAGATGGTCTACACAGAGTGAGTTCCAGGACAGACAGAGCTACATAGAGAAACCCTGTGTTGAAAAACAGAGAGAGAGGCGGTGGGGGTGGGGTGGGTGGGGTGGGGTGGGGTGGGTGGGGGTGGTGGTGGTGGTGGTGGTGGTGGTGGTGGTGGTGTAAGTAATTGCACTATCGCATCTTTTTCTTAAGTTTTTTTTTCTTTTAAATTATGTGTCTGTGTGTGTGTGTCTCTGTGGGTGTGTATGTGCACATGAGTGCAGGTGCTCCCAGAGGCCAAAAGAGGGCCTCAGATCCTGGAGAGCTGAAGTTAAATTACAGGCAGTTACAAGCCGTCCAATGTGCGTGTTAGGAGCAGAACTCAGGTCCTCTGCAAAAGCAGTGTGAGTTCTTAATTGCTGAGCCACCTTCCAGCCCTTCAGGGTGGCATTTCAATCATGCATGTGTCACACAAAGATGAGATAAGGGTCAACTTTTCGCCTCAACCACTTATTATTTCTTCGTGTTGGGAATATGTTTTAAAATCTCTGCGGTAGCTAATTAGAAACATACAACTAATTGTCAGACAGAGTTGCCCTACTGTGCTGCAGATGCAAAGAAGTTCTGCACCCTTTAACATCTTCCTCCTCCTCCTCCCTGCTCCTCCTGGCCTCTGGTAATCACCATACGGTTCTCTGCTTCCATGGGTCAAATTTCCCTTCCACTTAGAAGCGAGAGCATGCAATGCCTGCATTTCTCTATCTGGCTTACTTCTCTTAACACAGTATTCTCCAGTTTCATTCAAGTAGCTCAAGACAGGCTTCCACTCTTTTTTTCTGGTTGAATAATATTCCATTGCACACATATACTTTTTTTTTTTCTGCATTGCATCTGTCAATGGTTACCTGGGTTGCTTCTCTATTAGGGACACCAAATAATGTGTTGAGTTTGGATGCAGATGTCTTTTTTTTCCACTTTGATTTTGTTTCCTTTGAATGTACCCCTAGGAATGGGATTGCCAGATCATATGGCAGTGAGAACCTATCACACTGTTTTCCATAATAGCTATGCTAATTTATTTCCACCAAAAATGTGTGGGCATTCCCTTGGAGCATTCTTACAGAGGTGTGAGTGGGGTTGTAGGAGCCACCAGGAATACTTCTGTAGACAGGAGCCACGGGTACCAAGTGGCTGGAGCTATGAGCCCTTCCTTCGGTGGAGGGGCATGAGGTGGGGTCAAGGAGGAAGTCTCCTGGTCGAAGCTGTTGTTACAGGAGGACACGACTGTAGCTGGCACCTTGGTGGTCACTTGAGAGCATAGAGAAGAAATGCCAGATGCTTCCCCTCTTCCCATCTGCAGGGACCTGCCAGTGGCTGGGTGGTAAGACCAAGCTGCTAAATCAGTATAGCCCTGGCTGGGTTCTGGATTCCAGAGTCACACAGAGGAGAGGGGACTAGAAGGCAGAAAGGGCTGTGGAAGCTGCCCCAGGAAGGGAGCTCTGCCCAAGGCTGCTGATTCTAAGGGTGTCAAGAGGCTGGAGGGATGGCTCAGCATGAGGACCTTCAGAATCCATTTAAAAGCCAGGTATAGTGGTGTGTGCTTGAAATGCTAACACTAGGGAGGCAGAGACCAGAGGGTCCTGGGGCATGAAGGAGTAAGTTTGCTGGCCAGCCAGTCCAGCCTAACGAGTAAGAGACCCTGCCTCAGAAACTAAGATGGAGAAGGATTGAGGAAGAAACTGGATGTGATCTCTGGATACACGTGCACATGTAGCCCCCCACCCCCACCCCCACCCCCGTGCAAACACACAAGAACACATGCACACAGAAGAGAGGCCTCTCTTCACGTCTATGACATCTCCATGCATTTCAGAAAGACTCTGGAGAAGGGCTCAGGGTGGCAGCAAGGCCCCTGTCCTGCTGAGCTTTTGACTGTCAAGAACTCTGGCTAGATTTCAGAGCACACCAGGGGTCAGGAAGTACAGGTCCACTTTTGGAATTGGAGGTGCATTCCCATGGTGCCCAGACGTGAGGCATACCTCCCCAGCCTGTTGCTGGGATCACTATGGCTCATTCCCCATCACTCTTCCCCTTCTTCATGCTTTGTGCTGGTTTGGATGCTGCCAAGACCATACAGACGCCCCAGAGCCTGGTCCAACCGTGGTTAACCTTATAAAGAGTAACTATAAAGAATAACAGTGTGATATTCCTGGATCCCCGTCTGGAGTGAGCCATGGGTTCTCTCAGGTCCTGGTCAGGGGCAGCTGGCTTTCCAAAGACTCTTCAGGGTCCTGCTACCAAGCAGCTTCATGCAGGCATTGCAGCCTCCAGGCCTGTGAGCAGAGCCCGGGGCAGTTGGCAGGGAAGCCAGGCTCACTGCCTCTCTGACCCAGGAGTCCCAGTGCCCTATGGCTCCGTTCCATTGTGTGGCCAGTACAGCTGTCGTTCTAGAGGCCAGTGGTGGGCTCTGGGTGATCATTTACAGATCAGGATGGGAAGATAAGGCTTGTGTGGCTGGCTGTTAGCGTGTCCCTTATGGTCATAAAGCGATGGCACCGCATGGCCACGTTCTCTGCCTGCCCCCCTTTTCTGTCTTTTATTGTCCACTCTTATCTCTCCCTCCCCAGGCCTCACCCTGTGCAGATCCCCAGGACCATAAGCCTTCTTCAACTGCTGCTGGATTTTTTTTCTGTGACCTTCTGCCCCAGGTGTGGAAGGAGACCTTATCAGCAGGGGTGGGAAGGCTTGGCAGGCCCAGCCCTGGGTGGTCAGAGAGGGGACACTGTGTTAGCAAGGCTGAGACACGAGAAGCCCAGCACTACAACAAGGGGTTATAAGGACTCCTTCTAGGCTGAAAATGTCCCTGTCAACCTCTGGTGCACCTCACCCCTCTCAACAAGCTCTTGCTCCTTGGGGAGTGGGATGGGATTGGATTAGTTCTTCATCTCTTTCTTGTGCCCAGTGCCTACTCTTGTTAGGAAATGAGATGGGAATGTGAGCTTCCGCCTGACTAGGGACTCGGAGAGACTCTTGAATTTCTGTCTCTGTCTTAAAATGGATCTAGACCCTGGTGCTGTGTTAACCAAACCTTCTTATGACGGGGAGATTGCAGGCTGGAGAGGCGGCTCAGTGGGTAAAGTGTTTGCTTTGAAAGCACGAGGACCTGAGTTCGGATCCCCAGCATCCATGGAAAAGTGGCATGCACCTGCAATCTCAGAGCTGGGGTGGCAGAGACAGGAGGGTCTCTGGGGCCGAATCAATGATCTCCAGGTTCAGTGAGAGATCCTGTTTCAAAAAAAAAAAAAACAAAAAAAAAAAAACAACAAACAAACATATGATGGAGAGTGATTGAAGATTCAGGAAATACATGATGCTGACCTTTTGCCCCCTCCCCATGAATAATCACCCATGGATGGATGACAATCTCCCTCAGTTTCAGAGGACATGAACTCCCATCTACCAAGTGTGGAGTTTGAGTCATCACGGCCATGCTTTGTACTTACATGTGTAATGGAGGGGAAAGAGTGCAGTTTTGGCTTCACGGAGACGTGGCTGCAGAACTTGGTATCGCCATCGGGCAAACCCGTCTCTCCATGCCTCAGTTTCCTGTTTGTGAAATGGGGCCTGTGAAGCCCCCTAGCCAGGTATGAAGAGAACTGAAGCAAAGGATGTCCTTGCTAACAACAAATGCTCCCCAAGTGGCAGTAGCTGGCCCTGATGCTGAGAGGAATCACCGGTGTATCCATTGCCCAGGCGAGGAAACTGAGGCTACAAGAGGGCAGTTGATGCATGGTGGGCTGGGCCAGCCTTAGCCCGGGGCATATCTGATGCCTCACTCATCCGTTCTCTCTCCTTGATGGACTGCTCCCATAGTGGGCCCAGTCTCAACTCCAGACCAAGACTGGATATGGCCAGTGTGGCATCAGCTCTCTCATTTTGAACCTGCAGCATAAAGCTAGTAGCCATTACCCAGGAGTTCTGCACCTCACCACCCCCAATAGAGAGATGCTGATGGCATCTGGACAGTGGGTCTTTAGTCCTTGTCCCAAGTGTTCAGACCCTCTTTATGGGCTTTGGGGCATCAACAGGGCTTGGGGAAGATGGGGTGCCTACTGGCTCCCCCGGCTCGGCTTTCTTGAGTCATCTTCCTCTGGGCCCAACCCATGTTTGTTTAGTCTTTCTGGGTTTCAGCCCTTTGGCCATCGAAGGTTAAAGATTATTGCAGCAGCTGACAATAAAGCACCGCCCGGCATGCTGGCCTTTGCACTCCCATTAGCAGCAGCAGGATCACCTTCTCCGCAGCGGCCAGAACGGCGAAAGTGCCAGGGTGTGGGCAGACACACCTGGGGCATTAATATCGAAGGACAGTCGCTTTTTTTCTTGGCAGTTGGGCCAAGTTTCTCTTTTATCTGTAGCAGGGCCACAATGTGTCATTGTTCTCGGTCTCAAAGGCCACCGTGCAGCCCCAGAGTGGACCTGGTGTGGACTCCACCTGGCAGAGTAAACATGCACTTGCGGTGGCCGTGGGCCAGGGGGACATGAGAATTTCCTTCTCCTGAAAGAGCTACCTTCCTTCCAAGTGGGCTGGGAATCAGAGGCCTCATGGTCTCACCAACCCCCCGTCTGGACCTTAGCTCCTCACCCAAGCAGGTGGCTTGCAGACTGTCTGGGCCCCAGGGCAGTGTCGAAGGCTTTGTGCCCTGGGCCTGGGGCAGCTGGGGGCCCTCCTCTCAGAATAATGCTTTCTTGGGGCCCTGAGACAAAGCTCAAAGATTGAAAGGAAGCTAATGACACTGAAATATAGTTATCAACATATTTCAAAACAAATTTGAGTTAATCCAGGTGGGTCTTTATGGACGCAATAAACAATCTGGCCACAGGTCTGTTGGCAAGCTCAGTCTTTCAAGAGTGAATAGTGGAAGCCATTTTACAGAGTATCTGCCCCAGCCACAGGGACCACTGTATTTCTGAAGGATATTTGTGTTTGTGTGCTTATGTTTAAAAAAATTTTTTTGAAACAACTATTGACGCACAAGTTCCAAAAGTAGCAGGAGAGCCCCCCTTCCCCTCTACCATCTTTTCCCATAGCCAAATACATTGTCAAAATCTAGCCCTCCCACTGACATATCCCTTGCTTCAGTTCTCAGAGTACCTGGGTAGGGGGCTTCACAGCTCCCATTTTACAAACAGGAAAGAGGAGAGATGGGCTTGCTCAATATTTTTTTCTACTAGTAATCCTTTTCATCCAAGAAATTTAAAAAATACATTTATTTTGTTTGGGTGGGGCACACGTGTTACAGTGAATGTGAAGAGGTCAGAGAATGACTTGCAGGAGTCAGTTCTCTCTTGCGATTGTGTGGGTCCCTGGGGTTGAACTCAGGTCATCAGGCTTGGTGGCAAGCACCTTTACCACTGAGCCATCTCACTGGCCCTCACCCAAGAAGTTTTAAAATTGTGAATCCCTATGTGTAGGTGTTTAAAATAGGTATAACAGTCACACATTTATCAGTAATAAGCCATAAAGAAATTTAATTTAAAATGGTTCTATAGTACACCTATCATTTCATCATTTGTTAAAACTCAGGGCAAATTTGCATATTAATTAGATGGGTGTGCTTGTTTGTTTTTTACATGGAGAACTAAGTCTTGAATGAATATTTGACATTTGCGGGATGCAGAGAATCTCCAGTATCTTCAGAGTTGATTGATAGTTTGATTTCATAATTGTTAACTGTGAGAATGCTGCTTTGAATAAATACATAGCATATGTGGTAGTTTGAATGAGAAATGTTCCCCATCGTCTTGGGCATTTGAACACTCAGGCTCCAGTAGGTGGCACTGTTTGCTGGAGGAAGTATGTCACTGGGGGCCGGCTTTGAGAGTAAAAAATCTTACCTATTTCCAGTTTGCTCTCTGCCCTTGTTCCTGCCCCAGGCCCGCTGTCTGCTGCTACACTTCCCTACATGATGGATTCTTATCTTCGTGAAACCGTAGCCCAAATAGACTTTCTTGTATAAATTACTTTGGTCATGGCATTTTATCACAGCAACAGAACAGTAATTAATACATTATATAACAGAAGAAGTATATTTAGGACCATTTTAGAAGTTGTTGGAAATTCTGTTCTAATCCTAAGCCAAAGTTCATTTAATGATATATTTTTGAATGAAACTCAAGTCAGCAACTCAAACAGCAATTTTTGTTTTTTGAGACAAAGTCTCTCGACATAGCCCTGGCTGCCCTGGAACTCTCTAGGTAGAACAGGCTGGCCTCAAACTCACAGAGATCCACCTGCCTCTGCCTCCCAAGTACTAGGATCAAAGGTGTGAACCATCATTCCTGGCCTCAAATGGTAATTTTTAAAACCAAACATTATAACATAGTCCAGTCCAAAGAAGTAAAAATTGGATACCTACGTGTTGAGGAATGCTGTTTTCTGTTATTAACTGGGATGTTATGCACTGAAAACTGTATAAGTAGCAAAACCACTGCAGTTCATCAAATGCATCAGGGCTGCCACTGTCGCTCGGTGGTGGAGTACTTGCTTCGTATGCACGAGGTCCTTTGTTCAAGACCCAGTATTGCAAGAAAAGCACAAACAGGAAACTAACTTACAACAGTCTTTGGTCTGATCTAAGTTGTCTTCAGCAGGGTTCGTTGGTGTTGTGTGATATGACAGTGTGTGAAGCATCATTTGAGAGCACACTGTGTGTTCAGAACAAGGTTGCCGTGAGACTGTGGGATACCACA
The DNA here is from genome assembly GCF_949786415.1 of Peromyscus eremicus. Classification (NCBI taxonomy): domain Eukaryota; kingdom Metazoa; phylum Chordata; class Mammalia; order Rodentia; family Cricetidae; genus Peromyscus; species Peromyscus eremicus. The sequence goes on along the minus strand of NC_081430.1, from coordinate 55,937,411 downwards.
CAGGCAAGCATGGCCAGCAACTTATTGGATTCCTTATGCATTGGATTTTGAATTAATTTTCATTTTTTGGCATGTTTAGAAACCTTTTACTGTTGCCAGTTTTCTTTTCTTTTTTTTTTTTTTTTTTGTGTGTGTGACCTCTGCGTACCCATTGTGGTGGTTTGAATAAGAATGGTCCCCACAGGCTCATATATTAGAATTCTTAGTCAACAAGGAGTGGCACTATTTGAAAGGGTTAGGAGGTGTGGCCTTGTTGGAGGAAGTGTGTCACTGGGGGTGGGCTTTGAGGGCTTAGAAGCCCAAGCCAGGCCCAGTGGCTCTCTCTCTTCCTGTCGTCTGCAAAGCTAGATGTAGAACTCTCAGCTACCTCTTCAGCACCATGTCTGCCCTCATGCTGCCCTGCTCCCCACCTCCATAAGAACGGTCTAAATCTCTGAAACTGTAAACAAATCCCAATCAAATGCTTTTCTTTATAAGAGTTGCTGTGATCATGGTGTCTCCTCACAGCAATAGAAGAGTGACTAAGATACCCATTCTCAGTAATATGACCCCAGATGGGGTCATCACCTACAGTTTAAGAAGCTAGGAAGTAGACAAAAGGACAAAAAAAGCTCCTGCTTTTTGCCTATGCTCTGTTTTCGCATGTCTCTGTGGATAATTCTAAGCCAGTGTGGCACTTTCACCGATTCACAGACCCCTTATATTGCTAAAGAACAAGTCTTCTCCCTCAGCCCCGGCCCTTGCTGATTGCTTCGGGGCTCCCTGCAGTACTGTTCTGCCTTCTTGCCTCAGCCTCCTCATCTCACTGATCTGTTTTCCATCCTGTATGAGTACTAAATTAACACATACCACATGCACTGACCAAGTACGTTCTCAGTTCTCATGTTCACAGAGGTTGGGTAACCCATCAATCAATGGCAGAGACATGCCACTCACGGCTAAGCCTTTTGCTTAGCCCCACCTTGGAATAATAATCTTGGGTTCAATGGGAGACTTCCCTGTTTTCTGTGCCATGACGGGTGGCCGTATGATTTGGGGTATGTATGCCTGAACCTGAGTTTGAATGTCATTTCCTGAGGGGGAGGATTGATGATCCACCCTGCAAACTAGAGCCAGTGACTACAATGGGGCAGGCTGGGGCAACCCTCAGAAATTCCAGTGCACCTTGGCCAGACTCAGATGACGCATGACTGTGAGACAATTCTCATTTTTTCTCCATGTTGCTTGGGAGCCAGAGCATCTGGCCAGAAGTCATGACCATGACCAACTAAGAGAAAGGAGGGTGGAGATGAGGTCTGGGGACATCCTGTACTGCCAGGTGCCTGGGGAGGGAGTAGGTAGAAGAGATCACTGCTTAGTCTATAGAGTAAGTGGTAGAATGAGTACATGTCTGCAGTGCCACTGTGCAGAGTGTCCTAGGTGAGCTAGGGTCTGTCTGATTTCAAGTAACGTACCCTAGGGTAAGGCCCAGGGAGCATGTCAGTGTGTATAGACCTGGGAACTTGAATGACATAGCATCCTTCTCTCTCTCTTTCAGTCCATCTTTGGTTTTGTTTTGAGACAGGGTGAGGATGGCCTAGAATTTGTTACATGGCCCACTCTGGCTTCAAACTCCTAGTCTTCCTGCTACAGTCTCCAGAGGTCTGGGACTAGGGGTATGCACCACCAGTCTTCCTGCTACAGTCTCCAGAGGTCTGGGACTAGGGGTATGCACCACCAGTCTTCCTGCTACAGTCTCCAGAGGTCTGGGACTAGGGGTATGCACCACCAGTCTTCCTGCTACAGTCTCCAGAGGTCTGGGATTAGGGGTATGCATCACCAGTCTTCCTGCTACAGTCTCCAGAGGTCTGGGACTAGGGGTATGCACCACCAGTCTTCCTGCTACAGTCTCCAGAGGTCTGGGACTAGGGGTATGCACCACCAGTCTTCCTGCTACAGTCTCCAGAGGTCTGGGACTAGGGGTATGCACCACCAGTCTTCCTGCTACAGTCTCCAGAGGTCTGGGATTAGGGGTATGCACCACCAGTCTTCCTGCTACAGTCTCCAGAGGTCTGGGATTAGGGGTATGCACCACCAGTCTTCCTGCTACAGTCTCCAGAGGTCTGGGACTAGGGGTATGTACCACCATGTCTGGCCTCTCTCCATCTTTTTGTCTTTGATCATCTCTTCACTTGTTGTCTTCATCTCTAGAGGCTGTAGAGGGACATGTATCCAGAAGCAGCTAAAGAATCAGACACTTAGGTTGGGCATGATAGTACATTCCTTTAATCCTAGCACTGGGGAGGCAGAGGCAGAGGCACCTCTGAGTTCAAGGTCAACCTGGTCTACAGAGTGAGTTCCAGGACAGCCAGGGCCACACAGAGAAACCCTGTCTCAAAAGACAAAACAATACGATAAGATACTTCCAACCCCATGACCAAGAGCAGTGATAACTCTTCCACACAGCGAGGTCCAGGGGCGGCTGGCGGCGGGCCCCCTTCAGTCATCAGTTTCATTGGGGAAGCTGTGCTTGGATTTTCAGGAGGTGAAGTGAGGTTTGTTAGGAGAGTGGCTGGGTGCTCAAAGAATATCTCAGGAAGGAGGCCCAGATCTGTGAGTAAGGGAGCAGCCAGCAGTGACATGGGGGACTCGGTCACCAGGTACACACTTTGAAGTGCTTCCTTTAGCTACTTAATATATGTCCTCTCTCAAAATGTAGTTCTTATCCTGACTAAGATAAAAAGGGATGTGTTATTTGGATTCCTCAGTTTAAAGAGATTGGAACAATAGGCTTTATCCATCCATCCATCCATCCATCCATCCACCCACCCACCCATCCTCTACCTATTCACTAATCCATCCATCCATCCATCCATCCATCCATCCATCCATCCATCCATCCTCTACCCATCCACTAACCCACCTACCCACCCCTCCATCATCTACTCATTCATTGAACAATCCACCCATCAACCCATCCACCTATCCATCCACCCACTCATCCATCATCTGCCCATCCACCTATTTACCTACCCACCTATCTATCAATTATCCATCCATCCATCCATCCATCCACTTTCTACCTATTCATTAATCCATCCATCCATCCATCCATCCATCCATCCATCCATCCATCCATCTATCCATCCATCCAATGTTTGCCAAGTGCCTGAAGTGTGCTAGGAATTGGACATGAGTGATGAATATAGTTAACACAGTCTCTGACTCTGGCTTCTAGCTTCTGTCACCGATTCCTAATGAGAATGCAGAACACCCTAGCTGGGCATTCCAATATCCTCCTTCCCTGCCCACCACCTTTCCTTTCAGCCTCACCTATTGCTCCCCTCCATGACCACCCGAAGTCCCCAAGCCCATCTGGTCTTTGCAAGCCTCTGTGCTTGGGTCATGCCATCCCGTCCCTTCTGCTTGCAATACTCTTCCGACTGCAGTCTCCCAGGAGCCCAGCTGGATTCACCTTCAAGGACAGGCTCATTCATTTCTACTCCTTCTGGAACCTCTACTCTTCAACCCATTGCTTGCTGGGATGGAGTGTCTGTCATGTCTGTGAAATGGACCCCACTGTTTCAGAGGCCTGGAGGGGTGGCTGTCTTCCTTTGAGCTTGGACTGTGTACTTTCGTGCCTACCCCTAAAGATTCTATCTCTCACACAGAAACACTGTTTATAGCTTGCTTGAGATTCCATTTACTTGTTTTTCTCTCCTCAGTAATCCTTGGAGTCAGCTGGAAGTTCATTTTGAAGACAAAACTGCTCCAGGCAACACTGTGGACCAAACACACAAGCAATGGAGACAGTAAGACCAAAAATGCCCTGAGTGTGACCACTCCGGCCAGGAAGTGAGCATTGATTCTAGCTGTCCAGGGGGTGGGGAGGGAGGATGTGGAGCTAGGAGCACAAAGCCGTGTAAGGGTGAACCAGAAGGCCCTGTCCCCTTTGCTGGGCCAGCAAGGAAACCTAACTGTGGTGACACCTGGTGCAGCTTGAAAGGCAAAGTGAACACCCTTCGGAGAAATGGTAGCTGAGGCTGAAGAGCCTTGCTTACGGGATTCAAATAAATATATTTCAAGCAGGTGGAAATGATCCCAGACACAAGCTCTGAGGTTTGAGAGGAACAAGCAAGTGTTCTTCTCAGTCATTTTGTGTAGACCATAGGAAAGCCAGGGTGGAAGTCCCTGATGTGTGCACATTCAGCAGGTGCCTGCCAGCAATGGTGCTGAAGATGATGGCGACATTGATAATGGCGGACACAGGGGCTAGCCAGATGGCTCTGTGGAGAGGCGTAATGTCAGCGAAATCAGGTTTGATCACAAGACCTCTGGTTATCAGCTGAGGGAGTCTGAGGCAACAGGGGTGAAGAGAATGTTTGCAGAGTATTTGTGAATTGAATTAGATAATGCATATTAAACACCAAGGGGTGTGGAGCTGGGTGCACTCTTGGGACTTTGAATCTCAATGTTAAGTTCAATTCATCAGATAAAGTCTGGAGCTGGAGGGACAAATGCTGAGGACGATGGGTATGGATGCCAGTAGCAAAACTAACTGTGCATTGAGCATTGACTGTGCCCTAACCTCTGAGCCGTGGAGTTCATATATGCTTCTTTATTTAATTGGCACAGCAGCTTTGTGAATTAGATAGTGGCACATCTCCTGTTTGAGTTTCTTTTCCTGTTGTGATGATAAAATACTCTGACAAAAGGGGAGAAATGATTCATTACGGTTCACAGCTCAAGGGTACAGTCCGTCATGGTGGAGGAGTCATGGTAACAAGAACTGGAAGGAGTTGGTCATATCTCATCCTCCAATCAAGAAGCAGAAAGTGACTGATGCCTGCCACCGCTCAGCTCCTTTTCTCCACTCACACGGTCCAGGATCCCAGCCAGGGAATTATGCTGCCCACAGTGGGCGTGTCTGCCCACCTCAATTAACACAACTGAGATAATCTCCTAGTCATGCTCCGTCTCCCTGGTGGTTCTAGAATTTGCCAAGTTGACAGTTAACATTAACCATCACACCTAATATATTCAACATCCAAAGTAGACCACCTTTAGCAGTTTCTCTCAATGCAATGAAGTTATTTTCTGTAACAATCGTGCAACAATCTTAATTATTATTTTCTTGATTATTTGGTTCAAAAAATAAATGCAGGGTGGTGGTGATGCACGCCTTTAATCCCAGCACTCGGGAGGCAGAGGCAGGCAGATCTCTGTGAGTTCGAGGCCAGCCTGGTCTACAGAGCGAGTTCCAGGAAAAGTGCAAAGCTACACAGAGAAACCCTGTCTCGAAAACCCAAAAAATGCAAAAAGAAAATTAACACCAAAGGTATTTATGTTCAGTAAACAAATTTCATAAACTAAAACTTATACTTTTTAATAAAAATATTCTATATAAACCTCTCAAGTTACCAATCTGAACAATTTTCCAACTATTCTGAACATACCTTCCAAATAAATCCATATACCCAAGATTATTCATATGTGTTTGTTGAAAACTTTTTGCCTGGAACTTTCATTTAAGATACATTTGTCAAATAATAGGTAATAAAAAGATGCTATTGTGATGGTGATGGCCAGGTTATGAAATCTCAACTACAGTAGACACAATTATTCATAACTAGCAAATGTTGTCTTTCTTAAAAAATAAACTTTATTATAAAAAAATCTCTTGTAAATAAATAAAAATAGCACATACCAAAATTAACTAGACCCAAAGTCTATACAACTCAGCGAAAAACTGCTGTGGGATTTTTTTTTTCCCTCAGAGGAGGCTATGTCACTGGCGTTATGACTGCTGGTGTACAGGATTAAGAAAAATCATGTCAACTTTTAGCTGGTCTTAACTGTCTTGAATAAACTATAGACAAGTACTTGGGGACACCTCCTCTTAGAAGCCCACCCTGGTACAGTGTAAACTGCCACTAGATTAGAAACTTCTGTTAGAGATTTCCACCCTGGTCAGAACTCCTATTTAAAAAAATCTTGTATTTATTCATTGACAGTTTCATACATAATAAGCAATGTATCTTGATCACATCCACCACAATCCTCCCCTTCCACTCACCCAGGCACCCCAACATGTCCCCCTCTGCCTTGCTTCCCACTCCATCTTTTTTCGGGTAACCCACTGAGGACAGTCAGTGCTGCTGGGATGTTGACTGGTCTTGTCCTGATCTTGTGCAGGTGACCATAGCGGCAGCGAGCTTCAGAAGAAAACTTTCCACAACACTCCTCCCCGTCCTCCTGGTCTTACATTCTTTCTGTACCCCCCTCCATGATGCCCCCCGAGTCTTGGGCAGGGGTCGGGTTTGATACGGAGATTTCACTTAGGGCTGAGCACCAACAGTCACTTATTCTCAACACTTGGACCAGTTATGAGTCTCTGCAGTAACTGCTGCCCCCGCCCCTGTGGAGAGTAGCTTCTCTGTCAAGACAACTACTTTTGATGTCAAATTTGTTACTTCTTGATGCTTCATTCCAAACTATTAACCTAATAGTCATTTTTTTAACCTACCCACTATCTACCTGTCTATTACCTGTCTGTCCGTCTTCCATTCATCTCTCTCTCTCCCTCCTCCCCCTCAATCATCAATTATGTGGTTGTTTATCTAGATATCCTCTATCATCTAACTATTATCTTTCTACTTATCTGTCATTTATCAGTGTAACAATCATCTGTCATTTATCTGTTTATCTATTATCTATTTGCCTATTATCTGTCTGCCATCTATCTATCTATCTATCTATCTATCTATCTATCTATCTATCTACCTATCTATCTGTCTGTCTATCTATCTATCATTATCAATCATGTGTTGATTTATCTAGACGTCATCTATCATCTATTATCTTTCTATCTATTTGTATAGCTATAATCTATCAATCTATCAAACATCTATCACTTACCTGTTTATCATCTATTTATCCAGCTATCATCTATGTTATCTATGTATCTATCTGTCATCTATCTGTCTGTCTTAGGGTTTCTTTTGATGTGAAGAGACACCATGACCATGTAAAATCTTATAAAGGAAAACATTTAATTGGGGGTAGCTTACAGTTTCAGAGGTTTAGTCCATTATCCTCATAGTGGGACATGGCAGCATGCAGGGAGACATGGTGCTGGAGAAGGAACTGAGAGATCTACATCTTGAACCGCAGGCAGCAGGAAGTGAACCATGACACTGGGCATAGCTTGAGCATAGGAGACCTCAAAGTCTGCCCCCACAGTGAGAGAAACTTCCTCCAACGAGGCTACACCTACTCCAACAAGGCCACACCTCCTAATAGTGCCACCCCCTATAGGCCAAGCATTCAAACACATGAGTCCATGGTGGCCATACCTATTCAAACCACCATTCTATCTATCTATCTATCTATCTATCTATCTATCTATCTATCTATCTATCTATCTATCTATCATCTGTCCATTTTCTAGTGTCTCCCTTCACCTCCCTCCCTCTGTCCTTCCCTCCCTCCCTCCCTCTCTCTACTCTGTATTGAAATATGTAACTTTACACTGATAGCTCCAGTCCTCAGAAACACCACATGGACATCTCTCTCCCTCCTTTTCACATTTGCAGCTTCCTTTTCGACAGTGACAGCACTGGCTTCTGTTCTCACAGCATGTTTCTGTGTAGGTCTGATCTTAGATGCACACAGTAGTTTCAGAATTGCTAATCCCTTTCTCTGCAAAAAGGGAGCCAGCTAGCCTGCGTTTAGTGTTTCTCTAGAGCGTTTGGTCCATGCTCTGAGGGTGTGCAACCCAAATGCTGTGTTCCGATGTTACTGGGTTTCCCCTTTAGTATGCTCCGCCATTTGTTTGAAATTTAGCTTTGCATCGCAGACAACTTTAGGTCCCCCCCTGCTCCTTCTGGATTTCCTTTTCCTTTTCAGGCAGGTGGAATGGGGACTTGGTCAGGGTCACACAATGGACAACAAGGAGTATTGATTTCACAGCCTTGCCTCACTCTCCTCCACCTCCCACAAAGCCTGAGGGACTGTGCCGCAGTCTCTTCCAATTCCTGTGCTGAAGTGCAAGGCTCTTTACCACCGATAGTGACTGTACTTGGAGACACAGCTTGTGTGTCTCTGTGTGAGTGCACATGTGTGTGCAGTCAGAGAGCAACCCATGCTGCTGTTCCCAGATGCTGTCCATCTTATTTGTTTGTTTGTTTATTTTTGTGGTAAGGTCTCTCACTAGCAGGGAACTCACTAATTAGGCTAGGCTGGCTGGCCAATGAGGTCCAGGCATTCACTTGTCTCCACTTCCCCAGTGCTGAGATTATAGACACATATCATCACATTTGGCTATCTTACATGAAGTCGTGTAGGTGAGCCTTCATCCAAATGATGGGTATCTGGATAAGAGAAGGTGCCGTCTAAGCTGAGGGACAACGTCTCAGAGTAACCAGCTCTGCTGACACCTTGATCTTGAACTAAAACAGTAAGAAGGGGCTGCCTGTTCAGACCACTGCATCTGTGGTTCCCTCTCATGGTAGAGGGAGTAGACAAGCCCAGAAACTGACTCACTTTCTGTCCCCGTTACACCTCCCTGCTTTCCTTTGTTCAAATACACAGATGTAAGTGGTGTGTGTGTGTGTGTGTGTGTGTGTGTGTGTGTGTGTGTGTTCACATGTATGTGCCATAGTGAGCTGTGGCAGAGAATGCCATCAGATGTCACTTCTTGCCTTCTATCTTGTTTGAGACAGGATGTCTTTTTGACCACTGCTGTATACGGCAGGACAGCTGAACCACAAGCTTCTAGAGATTCTCCTGTCTCCACTCCCTTATCTCACCCCTGAAGTTACAGATGCATGCTACTCTGCCCGGTTTACTAGATCTAGGGATTCAAACTCAGGACCTCAAGCTTTCACAGTGTATGTTTTAGCATGGAGCCATCTCTTTAGCCTAAGTATTTATTTTTCACTCCTCTCTTTCCCTCTTATCCTAAATGCAGTATTCTATGGATACTCTTATACTTTTCACTTAATACAATATTCCAGAAGCTTTTCCACACAAGGGCATCATATGTTGAGTGATCAGTCAGCACACCCCACTTACTCATGACTATCAAACACAGGATTTGACTTTCTAGTCCTTTGTTTAGGACTCTGGCATCTAGGTGCATGAGGGTTAAAATTCCTTAATTTTCTTTTCTGGTAGCACCTTTGCTAGGTTTTTATCATAGTTAATTCTCACAAAATGAGTGCAGTACTGTTTCCTTTTTTCTCATTGTCTAGAAATGAATGTAAAATTGGTACTACCTCCTTAAGTGTTTAAAGGAATTCACAAGTTAAGCATTTGAGAACAGCTTTTGGGGGGCGGGGTCAGGCAGGGAAAGAGAGGGAAGTTCATAAACCAGGAACTGAATCTTGAATAGACATGACTCTAGCTTTTCTCTGTTTCTTCTTGTGTCAGTTTAGATAAATGATCTAAACTGTTGGAATTTCAATGAAAAGCAGTCTGACCCAGAAAGGTCTTGCTAGAGGCCTGTGGAACTGGCTGTGCAGATATCTGGGAGGAAGGAGACCAGGGACAGGGTATAGCAGGTCCAAAGGCCCTGAGGCACGCCTTGAAGAGTGGTGATGGAGAAACAGGTGAAGCCAGCAGGGTATGATGGGGGCAAGGTCTCCTACACAGATTGTTGTCTAGGCTTTGTTTCATACTTGGAGTGATGTAGTTTCCCCCAGAACAGTGTCATGATCTGCATTTGTATTGGCTGGTTTTGTGTGTCAACTTGACACAAGCTAGAGTCATCAGAGAGGAAGGAGCCTCAGTTGAGGAAATGCCTCCATGAGATCAAGCTGTAAGGCATTTTCTCAATTAGTGATTGATGGGGGGAGGGCCCAGCCCATTGTGGGTGGGACCATCCCTGTGTTGGTGGTCCTGGGTTCTATAAGAAAGCAGGCTGAGCAAGCCATTGGGAGCAAGTCAGTAAGCAGCACCCCTCTATGGCCTCTGCATCAGCTCTTGCCTCTGGATCCTGCCCTGTTTAAGTTCCTGTCCTGACTTCCTTCAGTGATGGACAACATTACTGAAGTGTAAGCCAAATAAACCCTTTCCTCCCCAACTTGCTTTTTGGTCATGGTGTTTCATTGCAGGAATATAAACCTGTACTAAGACAAATTGGTACCAGCATAGTTGGGCATTGCTGTGACAGATCTGACCATGTCTTTGGGAGGGTTGTGGAAGGACTTTGGAACTTTGGGCTAGAAGAACCATTGAGTGTTAAGAGCTCAGTTCTTTAGGGCCTTGGAAGATAAGAATGTTAAGAGGCACGCAGAAGATGGAGATCTGGCTTGGGAAGTTTAAAGATTCTATCAGGGCCATTTGTTACTTTGAATTAAGATTCTGTGGTTCTGGTTAGCTGGGGCTGAAGAATCAGCTGTGATTAACAAGATGCCAGAACTACTAGAGAGGGACTTTGTTTTACTGGGATACTTGATGTTGTTCGGCTGGAGCTAAGAAATTAGCATTTATTAAGAAGAGACCAGTAGGGGTTCGGGATTTAGCTCAGCGGTAGAGCATTTGCCTAGCAAGCACAAGACCCTGGGCTTGGTCCTCAGCGAGAGAGAGAGAGAGAGAGAGAGAGAGAGAGAGAGAGAGAGAGAGAGAGAGAGCAGTATTGCTGAGATGAGATGAAATCTTCTGGGAAATGTTTCCTGAGAGCACAGAGAAGTTGTGTTCCAGAGGTGGCCAAGGTTGTACCTCATGCTGGCAGCCAGACTTGGTAATGTGTAAGAGCCACCCAGGTGGTACTGGTTTCGGAGGCATGAAGGGGTCATGGAGGGCAGCTGAGGCTTGGCACTGGGAGAGGCCTGGAGAGGCCATTGGTGAAGGTGCAGCCTCAGTGGCAGTTGAAGGTCCAGGACTGAAGGGGTCATGCAAAGGAGTTGAGGCTTGGCACCATGACGAGAGCCTATGAGAGGCTGTTGGTGAAAGTGCAGCCCAGTTGCTGCAGAAGACCCTAGGGTTTTGGAGATGCCAGTACCATGGGAAGGCCACTAAGAACAGCAGCAGCAGTGAAGCCTGCCCAAGCTTAGAAGACAAGCTGCGTGTGCTGCAGAGGGCAGAGCTGGAGAAGTGACCCAAGCCATTTGGAGGAGCCCAGAAGATTGTGAGTGAATCCCAGATAGGACATTGAGTAATTTATACTACTAGAGTTTGATTTTGCTTGGTTCAGATTGGGACAGTGCCCTGGTTCTTCCCCCTTGAAGAAAGTAATCTAATTTTGATTTTTAAAGGAGTCCACAGATGAAAGACTTGAACTTTTAAGAAAGATTGGATATCTTAAAGAAAATTTTAATGTGTTTGAGTTTGTAAAGACTGTGGGACTTTCAAAATTATGATTTTAATGTGAGATCTTGGGGATGAATAAGAAAGGAAGGGTTGGGGCTGGAGAGATGGCTCAGCGGTTAGGAGCACTGGCTGCTCTTCCAGAGGTTCTGAGTTCAATTCCCAGCAACCACATGGTGGCTCACAACCATCTGTAACGAGATCTGGTGCCCTCTTCTGGCCTGAAGGGACACATGCAGGCAGAACACTGTATACATAATAAATAAATAAATCTTTAAAAAAAAAAAAAAAAAAAAAAAAGAAAGGAAGGGTTGTGGCTTAATAGTGATGTGTTTGTGTGTCAAGTTGACAAGGGGTTAGTTGTACTAGCTGATTTTGTGTGTCAACTTGACACAAAGTAGAGTCATCAGAGAGGAAGGAGCCTCAATTGAGGAAATGCCTCCATGAGATCCAACTTTAAGGCATTTTTTCTCAATTAGTTATCAATGGGGGAGGGCCCAGCCTATTGTGGGTGGTGCCATCCCTGGGTTAGTAGTCCTGTGTTCTATAAGAAAGCAGGCTGAGCAAGCTATGTAGAGCAAGCCAGTAAGCAGCACTCCTCCATGGCCTCTGCATCAGCTCCTGCCTCCAGGATCCTGCCCTGTCCTGACTTCCTTCAATGATGAACAATAATTCTGAAGTGTAAGCCAAATAAATCCTTTCCTCCCCAACTTGCTTTTTGGTCATGGAGTTTCATTGCAGGAACAGAAACCCTAACTAAGACAGTGTTATACCTCAAAGGCTTAACGCCTCTTGAGAACAGATGCTGGGTCAGAAACAAAAAGACCAGGTAGATGTCTCTTGGTTCAGGAAGGTGGTAAGAACTGGTTGTATTGCAGAACGGCTGTAAGGCAGAGTCAACAGGATGCAGTGATGGGTTAGATGCTGGCTGAGGGGGCAAGAGAAAGGCCAGGATGGTGTCTGGGGTTTGGTTTGAACAATGACCACTGAGTTAAGAAATAGCAGATTTGGGGGAGTGCCTTAGTTTGCTTTCTGATTCTGTGAAACAGCATCAAAAGTAACTTGGGAGGAAAGAGTTAATTTGACTTACATGTCCTGATGGCAGTTCATCATGAAAAGAAGTCAGGGCAGGAACTCAAGCAGGAATGTGGAGGCAGGAACTGAAACAGGGCCATAGAGGATTTCTGCTTACTGTCTTACTCCTCACAATTTGCTCATCAGCCTGCTTTCTTATACACCAAGACTACCTGCCTAGTGGTAGTATTGCCCACAGTGGTTTGGGCCTTCCCACATCAACCACCATTTAAAAAAAAATGCCTTTACAGTGTAGCGAGTCTTTTTCTGTCCTGGCAGCCAGCTCCCAAATAACAACACAGAGACTTCTTGTTAAGCTTAGGCTTAACTAGCTCGTATAACTTAAGCCATTTCTATTAATCTACATGCTGCCATGTGGATTATGGCTTTTACCTCTCCTCCTGCATGTTCTGCTTCCTCTGTGTCCCTTTCTTCTTCCCAGAACTCTCTCTGTCCAGAAGTCCTGCCTATACCTCCTGCCTAGCTACCGGCTGTCCACCTCTTTATTAAACCTATCAGAAGGCACCTTGGCAAAGACACGTCTTTATATCTTCTGCAACACCACAGACTTGCCTATAGGCTAATAGCATGGAGGCAATTCCTCAGGTGAGATTCCCTCTTCCTGGATAAGTCTAGGTTTGTGTGAAGTTGTCAGAAGCCAGCCAGCACAGCAATGACTTTTAGAACTCAGTCTCAGGCTCAGAGTGAGGAGAGGCAGGTGGTGGGGTATGTGGAGGCCAGGGTGGGGGTGGGGCATTGGGCACACCTGGAGATGACCCTTGAAGCTGTGTGTAGTGCTGCTGTGTACAAAGAGGGAGTGTGAATTGAGAGGTCCAACCAATCCGTACTTGTGTTCAGAGCTACATAAGATCTCTCCAAGAACCCCAGGGGCCTCCACATGGCTGCCGTCAATGTATAGTGTCCAATACTCTAGTCACCAGCCCCTGTAGCCTGGATGATCATTCTTCCCTGGTCACTGAGCTTCAAAGGTGGCCCCACATCCTCTTCACCTCACAACCAAAGGGGATATGCAGAGAGTTATAGTTGGTCCCCTCCCCCCAGTGGTGGCTGCAACCCCAGTCCTGCCCCACCTCTTCCCATTTCTCTCTGCAGAATCTGTGTCAAGGCCTTTATTTCCCCACTGGTGACAGGTGGGAAACTTGAATTCTCAGGGTTCCTGTGCACAGTGGGACACTGTCCATCCTGCCAATGACAGCACACTTCCTTAGAGACAGTTCTTGCCTTCTGGTAGGGGCCCTAAAACCTTGGAGTGTTTTCATTTTCTGTGATGCTTGACATCAAGGGGAGCCTTAGCATGCACAAGAGCATGGTTGACTAGCTGAGACAAGTTCTTAGGATGTCGTGTTTGACACAGAAGGGTTGTTGGATGGGGCTTTCTCCATATTGAGGTCCCACTAAGCATCGGGGAGACTGCAGGTCCTCTGCCCTCTGGATGCCTAATTCTCTTATGAGTAAGTCCTTGGATTCCTTGAGAGTGCTATGGCCTTTCAGCAGGAAGATTCTTTGTCTGGGGTGAGGGTAGCCTTGAACAGGAACCCCAAGGCCATGATGAAGGTGGGTAGGGGCAGAGAACTTGGAAGTTGTTAATGGAGTAATGTGACCTTTCCATCTGAATATTGGAACCCTAGTATAACTGTATGAAGCAAGAGCTGGGGTCTTTGGAGGGGGTCATGGGAGTTGTGATGGCTAATATTCAACTTGACAGATTCTAGAGTCACCTAGGAGACTAGCCTATGGCATGCCTAGAAGGGATTATCCAGATTAGGTTGCATCTCTGTGAGGAATGATCTAGATAGGGTTAACTGAAGAGGGGGCAGCACAACTCCTTGGGATGAGACCCTGGACTGAGTAAAAAGGAGAAGACAAGCTGAACACCACCATTCATCTCTCTCTGTTTCCTGAGGGTGGACACTTGCGATGAGCTATCTCAAGGTCCAGCTGCCATGCCGTCTCCACCATGATAGATGGCACCCTTCCACTGTGAGCCAGAATAAACGCTCCCTGCCTTAAGTGGATTTTGTCAAGTATTTTCTCATAGCAATGAACAGTGATTAAAAAGGGATGGAGCCCCACCCATCGATTAGTGGCCTTATCAGAGGAGACACTTCCGCCATGCTGTCTCTCCACTGCTGAAGACTCATCAGGAAGGTAGTAGGCAAGCCACACAGTGGGTGCTCACTACACCCTGGATCTGCTAGAGCAGTGGTTCTCAACCTTCCTAATGCTTTGACCCTTCAATACAGATCCTCATGTTGTGGTGACCATAAAATCACTTCCTTGCTACGTCACAACTGTAACTGCTACTGTTATGAATTGTAATGTAAGTATCTGATATGCAGTGTATCTGATACACGGCCCCTGTGAAAGGGTCATTCGACCCTCAATAAGGTTGTAGACCCACAGGTTGAGAACTACTGCACTAGAGTCTTCATCTTGGACTTCCTTGCCCCCAGACTATGAGGAGTAAGTGCCTCCACTTACCCTCTTTGGTGGCTGAAGAGTCTCTATTCAGCCTCACCCATTCATCACCCAATGTTATCCTGGGAAGTTGGATCCACTGTCTCCGAGCCTCAGGCTGACTGGAAACTGATTTCTGTGTTTCCCCAAACATGGTACCCTTTTATTGCTTGACAGGGTAAGGAAAAGTTGGGGTGGGGTAGAGACGCTGACACAGGCCTGGAAGCCAGGGCCTGCCTCCAGGCTCACGCATTGCCCTGGGCTCTACCATCCCCGCCACCGCTTGGCCTCCAACTCCCCCTTGAGGTAGGTGGACTGCATTATCTCCTGGCTCTTTCCAGCTTAGAATTTCTGTTCCAAATCCATCCATCAAACACTGTTTTTGAGGGCTTTGAAGGGAAACCTGGGTGTCATTACATTATCTTCCACACCCACCTCACAAAGTTTTCAAGACTCCTGATTGACATGTCTAATGGGCAAGTTTTGGAATTAGTGGGGCCCTGTCTGTCTGTGAGCCACTTTTCATAAGGAGCCAACAGGTCACCTTTAAATCTCCCAGGTGTGCTTGCTCCTGGCGGCAAGATAGCACCAGAAGGGGAGCAGTTACTAGACCAAGATGTCTCTGCAGCTGGGAAGTCCCCAGATCTCTCCTGTGGGGTGTGGTCAGCTCAGGAGTGTGTGGAAAAGAAATCAGTCACACTTGGTCAATAGAGAAAACACAATGGTCCAGAAGGCAAAAGTTTAAACATAGTTAGTGATGAAGCCTGGCCCTTCTCGCTTTCCTTCACCCATGGCCTTGTCCCTAGTTGAGTTGTGAGGTCATTTACCCTTCCAGTTCACTCTGAGAACCCCAGCATACTCCTAGGGCAATACATAGGCACAGCTCTCTGATACACACCTGCTTGCATACATTTCCCAGCTTCCTTTGCAGTTACATTGGGTCATGTGACTAGCTCTGGCCAATAGGCTTTAAGCACAGGAGCAAGGTGCCCCTTCTGAGCTTAAGAGCTACTGTGACTTCCCTGACTCCTTCCTGTGTGTGGTGGCCCTGGAGTCCATCAGATGTGGCTAGCAGAGCAAGAGGGCTGTAGAAAGCCAAATTTCCCTGGTGTAAGCCCGTTGGATACGGGGTGGGAGTGGGGGTAGGAGGTTGATTGTTCCAGCAGCACAGCCTGGCTCATCCTGACCAGCCGGGGTAGACAGAGTGAGGACCAGTGTCTGCCTCTGCTGGCTGTGCTCCCTTGGCAAGTTGCCCATCTTGGTTCCCCTGTTGTGTAGGGGGACTCTGTTGGACTGACAGTGTGGGGCATTGGGGGAGCAGAAGTCACATGTGCAGCCAGTGCCCAGTATCCTGTAGGGGGGCACAGTCCCTGTACCCTGCACTGCATGCCTTGTGAAGGTCACAGTCTGACCCCTAAGCTATATCAGCCTGCTGTGTTTGATCAAAGCTGCAGCAGGTGGTGGCCGAGTGTGAACCCAGCACGGGTCAGAAATGTGAATTCTTTATTTGTTTGCTAGGGAGTCCACCAGCAATGGCTCCTGCCTTGGGTGGGCACCAGGATGAGGCTGCCCAGGACCAAGAGGTGTCCTTCGGTCCTTCTCCCTGTAGGAGCTGGGTTGGAGAGCCATGTGCAGGAATGTCAAATGGAAACACTTCTCCGTCACAAGTAGGTCAGGTCTTAACCAAAACCAGGGTGTGAACTCAGTGCTGCAGGGAAGCAGCCCTTCCAGCCTTGGAGCCCTAGCCGGTTCAGGCTCGACACCAGTGGTTCTCAACCTACGGGCCGCGACCCCTCAGGGGTCGCACATCAAACATTTACATTATGATTCATAGCAGTAGCAAAATTACAGTCATGAAGCAGCAATGGAAATAACTTTATGGCTGGGGGGGTCACCACAGCATGAGGAACTGTGTTAAAGCGTTGCAGTGTTAGGAAGATTGAGAAGCACTGCTCTCTCTCTACGGTGAAAATGAAACCTGACCACACACACCAAGCTGACACCTCAGGGGCTGCAAAGGTTCAGGGCTGAGTCTCTTGCTTTAGGATCAGCTTCACGTCGATGCTGGTTATGTGGTCAGAGGGAAGGTGTGATTTGAGGACCACAGTGAATATCCTTCAGCCCCAGTGTTTCCTGTACTGAACTCTTATTTAAACCAAATCCTGTGGCAGTAATTGAAGCCTGAACTAGGTGCAGGAGCTGTGTGGGAACCAGAGGCTGTTTGTTGTAGGGTTCCGGATGGGGCATCAGAACAAGTCCGAATGGCTTGCGCCAGGATGTCTTCGGTCCAGCTGTTATTGCTCTCGGGCATCTGGTGGGTCTTATCAACTGTTCTCTTTGCAGCTGCACCTCACCGGGTAAACTTCCTTCATGTCAGCCTGCTTTCCAAGACCTCTGGCCTCAGGCTGTAATCCCATGCAGATGAACTCCCATGTTAGGATGGCAGTGTGGGATGGTGAGTGGGTAGATGTCTAATGACTTTGTAGGTGTTCAGAGAGGCTTAACAAACGGGGGACCCAGGCTGGGGCCCTGGTGGGACAGAAGAGGAGGAAGAGGAAGCCCGGAGCAAGCACAGGCATTCTCGCTCTCTGTTTCCAGGCTTCTGTGATGTGAGTGTCTCTGCTCACCGCATGCCCTCTTCTCCTTCATGATGGACTGAGGGAAGCCCGTGAAACTCTGAACCACAGTGGGCTCTTTAAGGTCAGGTGTCTTGCTACAGCATCACGAGAGTGACAAATGTAAGGGCTTTAGGACCCTAACATATTTGGGTGGGGGAGGGCACAACTGAATCCCTGACAGAGTGTGACACACGGTGAATGACAAGACACTTGGAAGCAGAGAGCATAGTGGGAAATGGGTGGGGGTGAGTAGAAAAGAGGGCTTTATGTTCAAAATACGTTTATCCCTTCAAAAGCCGGTGTGCACTGTGCTGTGTGGGAAGGGTGGGGCTTCCCTGCAGCCAACCAACTGCTTTGCTGAGGCCAGCCTGTTTGCTCTTCAGTGATGGTCACAAGGTATTTTACTGGCCCCTCTTCCTTCCACACCCCTCCTTCCCTTCCTCCCTCCCCTTCCTCCTCTCCCCTCCCTCCCTCCCTCCCTCCCTCCCTTCCTTCCTTCCTCCCTCCCTCCCCTCCCTCCCTCCCCTCCCTCCCTTCCTCCCTCCCTCCCCTCCCCTTCCTCCTTTCCCTCCCTTCCTCCCTCCCTCCCTCCCTCCCCTCCCTCCCTTCCTCCCTCCCTCCCTCCCCTTCCTCCCTCCCTCCCCTCCCCTTCCTCCTTTCCCTCCCTTCCTCCCTCCCTCCCCTCCCCTTCCTCCTTTCCCTCCCTTCCTCCCTCCCTCCCCTCCCCTCCCTCCTTTCCCTCCCTTCCTCCCTCCCTCCCCTCCCCTCCCTCCTTTCCCTCCCCTCCCTCCTTTCCTTCCCTTCCTCCTTTCCCTCCCTTCCTCCCTCCCTGTTTGCTTGTTCATTGGCTGCACTGAGGCCAAGCCAAGTTCCAGTGAGATGGAGAAGACCATAGCATAGATCCTGTCCCCATAGTGCTCTGGGTCCTGTAGATACGTCAGTGAACAGGATGCATTGATCCCAGAAGCCGGCAAGTTTGGATCTAGAACTCCTGGATGGACCTTGGGAAGATGGGACAGAGGACGGTCTCAAACTTCCTGCCTGCTATTGTGCCTTTTGTTTTGTTCAAGTCGAGACCCAGGGTCTGAGGGATGTCTGGGCTTCTGGCTCTTGGTGGGCACTGCGGGATGAGGATTTGCTCTGCAGTCTTGTGGAAGTTGAGGACATGAGGGCCTCCGGAGAAGGCTCAGAGATGGGAGCAAAAGCTTCTCAGAGGTTTGGTGCAAGGCTTCCTGGAAGTTCAGGGGGAATGTCCTCTGCAGGAAGAACGGGAGCCATCCTGTAACCTTCCCCATTCCAGAAGGCTCTGTAGGGAATGCATAATTAGGCCCTCGGTAATTACCAGTTTGAATCTGCCTAGGACACTCAGGCTCCCACCCCCTAATTTACCTTATAAATTTATTCTGCTGAAAAAGTTGAAAATGTCAGTCTTCTGTGAGCACTGCATAAATGAATTATCTCCCCGGATGACAGAAGGTGGGAAGGAGGAGGAGGCCCGGGAGGACATTCCCCACTTGGTGTGTCTGCATGTCTCTACCCTGAGCTCTGGCCGGCAGCGAGCCCAGCGAGGCTGCTTTCTGTGCAGGAAGAGGGCAAGGCCACCAGGCTCTGCCACTGTCCCCAGAGGGCATCTAAACCAGCCAGCTTGGACTCTCTGAGGACAGCTTTGGGGACATTTCCTACTGGGTGTTAATAAATGTTTACCCATCTCGGGTGGTGAAAAGTCCCTGTGTAGAACAAGGACGGGAAAGGGGGGCTGTTTCTTAGGACAGGTCCCATCCAACCAAGTCCTGCAGATCCCTCTGTACCAGGACAGTCTCACTTGGGGACGGACAGCAACCGTACTGGATCTCAAGGTCACATTCCCTTGTTTTGCAGAACAGTCACCAGTGCCTGATTCTTGGATGAAGAACTGTTGCGTAAGACTATAGACATGTATATTGAAGCCTGGACATGGTGGCACATGCCTGTGACTCCAACACCAGAGAAGTTGAGGCTGGAGGATTGGAAACTTGAGGCCAACCCAGGCTATATAAAAAGGTCTTGTCTTAAAAAGAAAGAAAACAAAAGACGAAAGGAAACATGTAAGACTTAAGACTTCAGGATCATGGCAGCTGGCCGGGATGATCAAGTTGTTGCAGAAGTTCCTCTTATCCCGTGATCCTAGCAAAAGGGTGGGGGTCATTTTCAAATCTCTACCTAGTCTTGCCCCGCTCCAATAGTAGTCTGCTTCTCCTCCTCCTCCTCCTCCTCCTCCTCTTCCTCCTCCTCTTCATTCTCCTCTTCCTCCTCCTCCTCCTCCTCCTCCTCCTCCTCCTCCTCCTCCTCCTCCTCCTCCTCCTCCTCCTCCTCCTTCTTCTTCTTCTTCTTCTTCTTCTTCTTCTTCTTCTTCTTTTCTCTCTCTCTCTTTCTCTCCCCCCCCATTCCCCCTCTCTGAACCAAATGGTTCAGCTGCTGCAAATTGACATTTTTAATTTTGGGAGTTGAATTATAAAAACCACAATGCAGCCCGTTGTGAACTTGGTGACCAAGAGGAAAATGAATAGTGGTGACTGGCCCTCTGAGAGGACACCCACTAGCCACAGAGACACTCTTCCCTGCCACTGTCCATGGGTATGGTTTTCCTAGTTTGCAGATGTATTTGGTCTTTTATATTAAGACCTAGATGGCTCAGACTTTGGTGTGCCAGCATGTGTCAGTCACAGACAGAGGCGAGTAGGTGGAGCCTGAGCAGTTGGCTTTAAGCAGCTCAGCCTAGTGACAGATGAGGCGGTTGGAGGTATAGATGTAGATGTTTTCTCTGCATATTCTTGACCTTCAGCCTGGCCTATAGCACTGAGCAGATGTGGATGGCTTGTACATGCACCCTTCAAAATTCATATTGATTCTCCTTTCTTATTATGTGACATTAAGAGGTAGGAGGGGATTGAATCAAGGGGCTCCATCATCACTAATGGTTAGTCCTTTAAAAAGAGACTGGGAGAACCCTTCTCTTTGCCTTGGACCGTATGAGATGCAATACTGGTCTTCTCTGGCAGACACAACACCATCCTAGAAATCCTCACTGGCCTTTGACCTTCGACTTTTACCCCCAGAGCTGTGAGAAGTGCATTTCCATTCTATATAAATTGCTATAGCAACACAGATGGACCATGACAAGCTACTTTATTAATATTACCTGAATATATTCACAGGGTCTGGGGAAAATTTCTCCTTTGAATGAAAACCTTGAGGTATGTGCCATGGGTTGAAATGAATGTGAATTCCTGTAAAACTGCACATTGGACATTGACCTCTATGGTATTATCTGTAATTTGTTAAATGCCTACACTGTGCTGTGTCCTGTACTGGGGACTTTCTGTGTGGTTACCTGAGGAACTCCTGACTGAGGCTGGGGCCTGACACAAGAGGACCTGGATGCTTAGGAGGTCAGCTGTTTGCCCCAGGGCACCTAGTTTATGGCAGATGCAGTATGGACTTGAACCTACGTCTGTGAGGATATAGGCACCATGTTGGTACCCACCCTGCACACTTTACAAAATTCCAGGAAGAACAAAACTCAATCTAAGAGGCAAAAGGACTTTACATGCTTTTAAAACTCTTGTTCAGTATCAGGAGATTGCCGGACTGAAAGTTCACCATCAGAACCTTCTCCTGGGCCCCATGTACTCCGAGTCCATTTATTTCCTTGGCTCTGTGCTGTCTGAGATGATGTCTCAGACACTTCCATCTTTCAGTCCTCATCACTTTCCCTCTGTTGCTTGTTTGCCTGGCCGTGGTCATGACTTTACTACCCACCAGCCCTGCCCAATCCCTTCCGTTAAGCAGGTGTCCTTGCTCGGTTCGTGGTTTACCTTTGAACTTTTCCTTGTCCCTCCTTCATGCCCTGATCCACCGTGGACTTCTTGGCATCCCTATTCCAGTCCCAGGTCTAGTGATGTTTCTGGTACCCACTTCTCGGTTGGTGGACGGTTGGAACGGGCTGGGTGGAGGACAGAGTCATGGTTTTGTGGAGACAGGCCTAGGGAACTGGAGTTCTGTCTCTGGGAGCCTGACTTTAGCCTGACGGTCTCTCTCTTCCTAGAATGAGCTAATGCAAACCCCCGATAAACATATTCGCACGGAATATCTCTTTGACCCCGGAGGCCCGGAGAGGATTGCAGTGGGGGAACTCGGTAATGGGGACACGCTGCCACAAGTACATTTTGGGGGCTGCAATGTTCCCAGTCTAGATAACTGTCATTGTCTTTTGTTTGATGTCATTGAACTGATGTCCTGAGTTTAGGTTTGTTTGACCTAGAAACCTGGGTATTAGCTGGTAAGCAGAACTGCCATCTCAGTCACAGAGGGCTTCTTAAAGTTTGTCCAAAGAGAAGCCGCAGGGTACCTACCTATAATGGGACTGCTGGATGGTAGAGGCCAGGACTCTCCGCTCACAGGTGTGCTGAGGCTGGGGGTCAAAGAGACCCTAAATCAGAGATGATTGTGTATTTCCCCATATCGCTCAGCAAGTGGGCACCTTTTCCGAGCCTGTGCCTGCCCATCTACATCCTGGGGGTAGAGAGGGAGGGCAGGGTTTGCAGGCTAGGAAGCATCTTTCATTCCAGGCAGTAAGGAGCCCTTGGGGCTAGTAGGAGGGGAGTGCCTACAGGTCTGCCCATCACTTCTCAAGTCCAACTTTAGACCTAGCCTCCATTTTTCACATAGTAGAAGCTCTTGATGGGCGTCGTGGTGGTGGCGGAGGCTAATTGCATGGAGCCTGGAGCTAATGCAGATGCTGTAATTCCTGTCACCTTCTCGCAGCTCAGTAGGAGCTTCTGATGAATAACATGTGGCGTTCAGAGGCTGAGCACATCAGTCGCATGCGTCGCTGGCAGAGGTCTGGCAGGGCCCCAGAGCAGTGGGGGAGCACAGTGCCACCTTGCCAAGTCTTTAATTAAAAGAGGAAATATGTCAGAACCTACTCGGCCACTGTCCAACCTAACAGGTCCTTCCTAGTGTCAGTGAACATTGCCGTTAAAGACTTGATGAAGGGCTAGGAGATGGCTCAGTGGTTAAGATTATTTGCTTCTCTTGAAGAGGACTCAGTTTCAGTTCCCAGCACCCAAATGGGGCTCACAATCATCCATGACTCCAGTTCTAGGGGATCCAGTGCTCTTTTTCTGACCTTTGCAGGCCTCTGCTATGTACATGGTGTACATACATATGTGCAGGCAAAACACCCATATGCACAAAATAATAAATACATCTACCTTTATTATTATTATTATTATTATTATTATTATTAAAAAGGACTTTGATGGGAGTCAGCCATTCTCCTGAGCCTGCTCTCTGAGGGATGAGAGAGACTATCGGAACATGCTAGGGCTGAGGAATGGCTACCTGGGAAAGGTCTTTCAGTCTTGGGGGGGGTCTCCCTGCAGGTTCCCCCATGGCAGTCTGGGGGGTCTTGCCTCTCTGCGTCTCTTGCTTGGGAACAGTAACCTTCAGAGATCAGGAAGAGCCTGGGATTCAGACAACTCAATAAAGTCACAATAAAACATCCAAAGCCTTCTCTTCTCCCTCACTTCTTTAACTCAATTTATTTTTCATTTTGTGGACAGAGATTTAGTCTGGGTATTAGTTTATGATTTTTACTGAAGGAATTACTCAACACACACACATATAAAAAGGAAATATTATTTTTATCATTCATTTTGTGCCATGTATACCATAGGAGGAGAAAACAGAGTGAAATCACTTCAGTACTGCTGTTTTTCATTACAAAGTTATTACATATAGAAATTACTCCAAATTATCTGAAATGAATGGAAATTATGAGGTTTAAATTCCCCAGGTTACTGCAGGCACAGCTCTGGAAATTTATTTTGTCATCTTGCTGAACATAATTGCTACAACAAAATTTCTTCCATTTTACAACTGCGGTATAACTTATTTATACCGCTGTAGCAGTAATTTTACATCAATAAGTTGCATGGGAAGGAATACACAGGTGGTAATTGAAAACAATAATTTGTGCCGAGGTCCAGGTGGGATGGTTGGCTCACAAAAAAAAAAAAAAAAAAAAAAGGGCTCCAGTTTCTGTCGGCAACAGCTTTGTGTCACCACGGCCTCGTCTCATCCCTTCAGTCAATGTGGGTCGAGCCATCCCAACGCCTTCCATCAACGTTCTCTGGGGCTGGGGTGGTGAGTCACATTTGCCGTCTTAGCCTCTTGGCTGGTGCACACCGTTCTGAAAACCGGGGCCGCAGAGCCCCCGGGGGCAGGTCCCGCATCGCCTCTTTGCTCGCTCCTGCCCTCTTCCTCAGCTTTCCAACTTGCCTCTGGGTTGGGTGCATTTAGGTACCCGGAGCTAATTAAGGTGTGTGATAGATTTCAATTGGAGTGTGAGTTCTTGCCAGAAACATTGACAATTCGATCCCCCAAGCACGGCGCACAGTGTTAAATCCACTAATGCTTTATACATTACTGTCTTCCTTCCCAGCCGGAATGTGTGGTCTGGGTACAATACCGAACCAGTCCCCAAACAGGCGTCCCCACTCTTCTGTTCTCTAATTGTCCCTGTTAAGCAGATAGAAATAATGAAGCTGCAGATGCCTGTGCCGAATCCCAGCAGCTGACGAAGCCACCGTCTACATCTGGGGGTCCAAATGCAGATTTTAACAGTTGACCATAAATCTGCCCTGTTTAGACTCCAAATCGTCAGGGTGAGCTGGACACAGGCCGGAAATGGGCTCCTCTGCTTCTCTAAGTGCTCCCTCAGAGACTCGTGGGAGACCGCAAGCACAAGGCGGGGGCTTTGCTGCAGGTTTGGATGGGGAATATTATCATCACATCTATATTTTAGAAGCCATTGTTGTTTCAAAGATCCCGAAGGCTTAAGATCACAGTGAAATCATTTTTTTTAAAGACCCAGATTAAACTAATATCAGAATGTACGGCAACTCAGCGTCTTAGCTCTCCCTTGGGCGACATTCATCGTCTTTTGTTGTGGTAAATTGTCTGCCTTGTAAATGGTACCCAAAATGCATCTTCAAGCCAACGTACAGTTTTGCTTTATTTTATATTATATTCTCTCTCTCTCTCTCTCTCTCTCTCTCTCTCTCTCTCTCTCTCTCTCTCTCTGTATGCAGAGTTTCAGGCAGTCCAGGCTGGCCTTGAACGTGCTATGTGCCTGAGGATGGACCTTGAACACCTGATCCTCCTGCCTCTACCTCTCAACAATGCACATTTAATATGGAACATCTCAAAACTTCTATGCACCATAGAGATGCTGCCACCCACCCCCAACCCCCAGGAACTGTTTGTTAGTGGGTTTGCAGTCCCCCAACCTTTGCCTCTCCAACAGGGGGAAAGCCAGCCACATATTTCCTAGGATGCTAGCTATCTTTGTTGAATTCACTCGAAAGCATGTGTGTGGCTGTTTCTAAAACGACGAAACAACAGATGAGCCCCCCTTTTGCTTTTGCAGCTCTGGAAGGCATCACTGAAGCAAGGTGTTGGCTGGCTTTTTCTTTTTCTTTTTTTTGATAAGCGCCCCCTTGCAGTGCTCTCATTAGCTGAGGCTTGCGCCTTTCGGGAGGGGATGCTAGCCTGACTCATGCTTCTGGTTCCTTCTCCTTTCTTCTCGAAGCCCTCCTTCCCCCTCACTTCCTCTGTAGTACATCACAGCGCAGATAGGAGTTTGCACATCCTGGGCCTTGGGGGTGGGGGCAGCTCTCAATTGAATCAAACTTGTCTACAACTCCAACTTAACATTTCCCGAAACTTCCTCCTTCTCATACTGCTTAAGGATACAAACTAATTAATCCTCACAGCCTCATCAAACCCTTGTTGGGAAGGTGATTCTTACAAATGCTTCATCCCCAGCCCTCCCCAATTCCTATCACCAAGCCACCTCCTTGTCGCCCCAGTCCGTCAGCTACAGCCTGACAGCCAGAGTCGGAACTGAAAATTCCCTTCTGAGTCCTGGTGTTTCCCCCAAAGGAACCATTTTCACTCTTCTGAGCCTCCCCACACCCTTGTCTCTGCTCTAAATAGGGCAGGTTGCTTGGTCACCAGACACTGAACTCAGGCTCCTGGGTGGGCATCATGTGTGAATGTGTCTGAATGGGAAATCTTCAGGGAAACGGTCCCCTCTGCATTTTAAGTCACACCAGACACACGGAAGACCAAGGGAATGAGCAGAGAGATTCTTTGCATGCTGCACACATGGAGATGTAAGTACCCACCACTCTGACCCCTGTCTGTGAGAGAGGTGAGGACACAGGCTTGGTGGTGTCTCTCCCAGCAGGGTGATGGCTCCCCTACCCAATGTGATTGATGACCTCAACTGAGGAATTAAAATTAGCAAGGCAAGAAAAATTCCAAACGAGGTGAGAAAGCTGTGGAAATAGTTCCAGATCCTCTAGTACTGAGCCATTCAATATCACTTCTGATGACAGGGGCAGAGTTAGGAACATCAATGTGGGTGTCAGTCTTTTTCACATACAGGGAGCTGGGAGCTGGGAGCTGGGCAAGTTTTTTTTTTTTTAAATTAAAAATATTTTTAAAGGAAAATAAAACATGAATCAGGAGCAGTGAAACTGGCTTAAATCTTCTAGCTGAAGACTTAAAGAAAGCAGTCAGAATGCCTTTGTGTGTGTGTGTGTGTGTGTGTGTGTGTGTGTGTGTGTGTGTGTGTCCCGGCGTCTATTTAAACCTATTTCAAGCAGTTGAATGATTGTCGAAAATCTACTACCGTACATACGAGCCCAAGTCTTACTCGAAGAAAAGAAACATAGAAAAGAAAAGGAAAAGAAGATACAGTGTCTCGTATTTTACAGAAGCCTGGATCTTAATTGGGCATGTGCAAAGAACAGACGGAAGAAGGCTGAGAGGCAAGTTTTGGGGTCCTGTTTAGCCTTTAGGTACCGAGGCTAGACCCTCGGTGATCCAGCAAAGCATTCCAGCAACCAGGAAGGACATGTGATAATTCTAGGCAGTATGCAAGAGGCTTACCCGGCCCCTCCAGTCCACCAGGGAGTCTGAGTTTGATCTCTGAAGGGTCTGTCAGTGCTGGAGAGAAGGCTGAGCCTGCAGAGGCCTTTGCTGAGAAGCCTGAGGGCCTGACTTGGACCCCAGCGGGGCCCACATAAAGGTGGGAGGAGAGAACCCACTCTACAAACCACAACACGACTCCTCCACGATAATTTAAATGGTTCTAATTTAGGAGGAAAGACACCAAGACCACCTTGGGAGCCTTCCTAATGTGTATAGGACTTGCTTAGGGTTTCCACAGCCAGTTCTCAAAAAGTGTGGGTGCTCTCCTTAGAGCGTTTATTGACTTTTTCGAGTCTTCACAGTCAATAAGGTTTAAAACCCCGGGGGGAACAGAAAGCAGCAGGCATGGCTTACTTCGGAGTTTGCCCCACACTTGTGAAAATGAGAAGATTCGCCTTCTCTTTGCATGGATTTTTTATTTTATTTTATTTTATTTTTTTAAGCACCAGAAACGAAACCCAAAGTAATTTGGTAAGCTGTGTTGTTGGGCCCTCAGACAGCTCCAAAGTTATCTGTCTACAGCTCAGAGGGAGGATCCCTGTTAAGGAGAAAAATAACAAAAACAAATGAAATGTCAGTTTTCTTCCTGCAAGGACTCCAGGACTTCCCATTTCCCCTGACACTTCTAGATCTAGATCTTTCCAAATTTTCGTAAAGACATAAGATGAAATGTAACAGCTCAGAAGGCAAAGACAACATTGCACACTCTTCCACGGGCCCCAGTCTGTGCCCAAGGATTGAGAATCCTTCAAGGAATTTTGAGCAAAAAGCCTTTTTCTGGGTGGGGTGGAGTGGGGTGGGGTGGGGTGGGGCGGTCCGACCAGTCCGCCCCCACTCTGTGGCATGTTACCCAAGGCACACACAGGGGGTTAGAACCCTACACAAGTTAATAAAAATGCACTTTGATTCGGCGAAATGAATTTTAATTTCTGAAGATTTCCTCTGTAAAGAACGATTCCCCTATCCTTAAAGGGATGGAGGCTGTGGGGGATTCGCTCTGGGAATGGAGTGTGAAGCCGAGGAAGAAATAGGGAAATATTTGGGACTTCAAAAAGCGTTGTGACATTCATATTTATATTCGTTCTTTCTCATTTGTTTCTGATTAAGTTCTGTGTCAAGGGCAAAGCACATAGTAGGCCTCTAGCAAGTACAGAAGAAATGATGTTAGGGTTTTATGCAAGGGGTCCAGGCCCACGTTTGTACCTTCTCTCTTCCGGTTAGTCATTTGTGCTGCGTGTGGGGTGTGTGTGTGTGTGTGTGTTGGGGGGTCAGGGGAATGACCTTTATACTAAACAAGGTTTCGTAGAGGGGTAGCTCTGTCTGAGGGGGTTTTAGATACACCTGCCTGACCCGGGGTCCTGAGCAAAGGCCGGGTCTGACCGAGCGCAGAGAGAGCAGAGAGAGCATACCCCGGAGCCAGTAGCCTAAGCAAGGCGGGGTCGAGCGAGAGGTCAAGGTCGGCCGAGAGGCAGCTATTGATCTGGCTGGGAACGCGAGACACGGAGCGCAGGAAGACTAAAGGGGGAGCTGTGAGACCAGACATTAACAGCTTTCAGCGCAAATGATGCCGTGCCAGACGGGCAGAGGGAAAAGGAGGAGACTGGAGTGGCAGCTGGGATCGCTCGCTGCCTGCTCCCGGCCGCCTCCTGGGAGAGGAGGAGGCGCAGGTCCGGGCAGGGAGGCCTCTTGTCGGCGGCCGCGAGGTGGAGCGCGCGGCAGCAACAGCTCGGGCCCTGCACCCGGCCATCAGTGCGCGCGCCTTCCCGCCGTCGGGGTAGCGCGCAGTCCGGGAGGATGTGCTCCGGGTCAGTCCCGGCTGTTCAGCCGCTTCCCGCTGCCCCTTTCCGGGTCCCCATCCGTGCTCAAGTAGGCAGCTGACTCCGGGGCCCCATGCTCCCTGTTTCCTAAGCGAGCTCTTCCTTCTCTCTCGTCCTGGGCCTCTGGCTCGGTCCGGTTTCCTTGTAGCCATCTCCCCCAGAAGGTGAGGGCCACGTGTTTGAATTTCGCGCCCAAGGTGGCAGGCTGCAGCTGGCGCGCCGCTGTGTTTTAAGTCCATACCTGCCCCTGATGTGCTGTGTGCCTTTGGGCAAAGTCCTAACCCTCTCTGGCCTTTTTTCCCATCTGCGGGCCTACAAAAAAGAAGGCTATTGATCTTTCACTTTAAAACAGGGGTGTGCGAGTAAGGCCAGTTTATGGATTTCTTGGGAGGTTTATTAAAGGGTGGGTGTGGGCTACTTTTTTCCCCCCTACTCTGGCCACTTTCCTGGAAATATTTTTTTTTTTCGGTAGGGCGGGATGGGTTGAGAGGAGACGCTTCCAGACTTTGACCACGTGGAGGGGTGCATGTGTGTGTGGTGGTGGGCAGCTGCACGCGGCCTGCCCGGCCCGCCGAAGGAGGTGCAAATCCGCCCCCACCCAGCATCTCCTCGGCTCATCTTCGCGTCGGTCCGTGGACCCTGCAGCCCACGGTGCTGGAAACTGCAAGCTGGGGCACATTGTACAGTGATTATTTTGGGTGAAGTGGGAAGGGAAGAGAGATCCTTCTGTCCTTGCTCCTAGCACTACGTGCTTCGTTGGTGCCATGGCCCCACCCATGGCTTTCAGGATGAACAAAAGCCCAGGTGCCCCCTGAGGAACAGGCCCCGGGAGGGAGAGGCGGCTCGCCTGGAGGCCTTGCAGCCTCGCCAATCCCTGGGCTGAAGCTGGGGCGCCGGGCCTGGGGTGGGGTGAGGCCGGTGCAGCCAGGCTCACCGCAAAGCCCAGCCCCAGCCAGGCCCCGACCCGCCCTGGCCGCCGGGGAAGGGAGAGGGGTCCAGCCGCCTGGCGCGCCCAGCGCGGGAGGCCAGGTTATCCAGTAGACCCAGCTGGTCTCCTGGAGGAGAGCGCCAGGAGGGGGCGGTGCATTCGGGGACTGCAGCCTGGCCTTGTCCCCGGGCCACGGGCAGGCCCCCACAACTCCCCTTGTCCTCGCCGGCTGGAGATCAAACGGCTGACAAGGCGGCTCTGTCCTTCCCGGTCGGACAAGCAATTTCAAGTCCAATCCCGGGCGGTGGAGGAGGGGGCGACTTCCAGGTTACAGAGATTTTACGGAGGGAATTGGGGGGCGCCTCGCCGAGTCACCCTCCTGCAGAGAGCTGGCCACGCCCACTTCTGGATCTGTGTGTCGGAGTCTTCTCCCACGTGGAGTACCCCTGCCCCTCTAGCGCGTGCTCCCCAAGGAGACTAGGCTGTGGGGGCGGGGCAATGCTTGACCCCCTAGAAGTTAATGGGGCCCGGAAAGGCGAAGATCCCTTCTGGAATGGGATTCAAACAAAATGGGCCCCCCACTGTGCACTCTTAGTACCTTTTATTTTGTTCTCTAAGAGGACCAAATCCCCATGGTTTATATGGAGACTTTTTGGAAGTTTCTACAAAACGTCCCCCCCCGCCCCCCAATAAGTAAAGCCTATTGTAACTACTTTTCCAGGGAAGTGAAGCAATGGTATATATTTTCCCAGTACACTCACACCCCCCTCCATTTCCAGCCCCCCTTCCTGAGTCGGTGGGTTTGGACTTGCTTGGACTCAGTGTACTTCAGTGATTCAAACAGCACCCCGCCCTCTTTCTCAAGGGGGTCCTGCTCCCGAGGGAGGGAGAGTATGTGTGTGGGGGGCAAAGACTTTATTTTATTTACTTTCCCTCCCTCCGCTTTTGCGCATCCGGTGCTCAGGGATAAGACAAGCTCACAAAAACAGCAGTTTGCACGTGTGGCCGGCCTGGGTTGCGGGTGTGCGCACTGGCGAGTGTGTGTGAGTGCGCGCGCGCGTGTCTCGGTGTGTGCTTTCTTGTTCTCTTACAGGGTACAATGTTAAAAAGCCACCGCTAGTCGCCCCCAGTGCTCCGACTCTCTGGGTCTTTTTGTCTCTAGAGCAGATTAAACGTCACGTCCGCACTTGAACTTGAATTTTATCCCATTGTACAGAGGCAGCCCCAGCCACAGAGAGACCGAGAGCTCCCGGAGAACCTGGACTCCGCCATCTTCACGTTGCAATCTATAGCTCCCGTCCACGCCCGCACCGACCCGGGCACACTGGGCGAGCCGCCCCGCAGCCCTGCTCCCCCTGGGCCCGCGGCGCCCGGCAGCGCTGGGGAGCGCGCGCGGGGACCCGCAGCCCCTCCGGCCGGCGCCAGCCTGCCAGGTGACCCGGGAAGGAGCCGCTCCCGGAGTCCCCCAGAGCCTCGGAGGGGTCAGCCTCCGAGAAAGAAAAAAGCAGGCAGCGCGCAGAAAACCCAGAAAGAGCCGAACCAAGGCAGTTTTTCATTGCTTTTGGGCTTTTGAGGGGGCGGGGTGAGGGGTTACGAGACAAGTCCCCAAGTTTTCTTTGCTTGTTTTTTTTTTTTTTCCTTCTTTTTTGAAATTTGTTTGCATTTTCCTCCCCCCTCCCTTTGGGTGGAAGTGCGCGTTCCACCTACCAGACCCCGAAAGAAAAGTGTCAGAGGCCGGTGCAAAACCCGGCGTAACTTCAAGAAGACATTTACAAGTCTAAGAGGCCAAGCACTTTGAAGAAGTGTGAGAGATATTTTTCCTCCAAAAGAATATATTTTTAAAGAAACCAGCCAACCCGCGGCGAGCAACAGCAGTTTTATCATTTATTTTTGCCTTTTCTATTTTAGACCAAGCCATCTTCCTGGCTTTTTCTTTTTTCAAAAACAAAAACAAAAACACAGCCCAGAAGAAAGAGCAAAATAAAGACGAAGAAGAAGAAGAGGAGGAGGAGGAGGAAGCGAGGAAGGGCAGAGGCACCAACCCGGGCAGAGGAGGAGGCGCGGCGGCGGCGGCGGCTCGGACCCCCTCCCCGGCCCGCATCTGTGCAGCTCTCCGGGCGATGCCAGAATAGATGCCGGGGCAATGTCCCGCCGCAAACAGGGCAACCCGCAGCACTTGTCCCAGAGGGAGCTCATCACGCGTAAGTGTTTGCGGCGCGCGTGAGGGGCCGGCGGCCGGGGCTTCGGTCGCCCGGGGCTGGGGACACCAAACCGGACGCAGCGGCCGGGCGTGGGGCCCTGGGAAAGTTTTTCTGCAGCCGGGGGCAGCCGCTGCGGGCTGCGGGCCGAGGAGGGGGCACGCGGGTTTGCAGGCGGCTATGCGCGCCGAGCCGGGCTGGACGCTCGGCCCTCCAAGCGGCGTGTGTGGCGGCGGCGGCGCTGGTGGCGGGGTTTGGAGAGGAGGGGGAGGGGGCCGAGGAGCGGAGGGGGAGGGGGAGCCGGGAAAAGTTGGCGAGCGCGTGGGTCCGCGCTCGGAGGAGCGTGTGGACCGAGCCCCGAGTGCGCCCCGGACCCGGGGACCCGCAGGGCGAGGGGGTGGCCGCGGGCTCCCGGTGCCCGGTCTCTGCGCCCCGCCAGGCAGGGCGCCGGCCGCGCTGGTGCTAGGATTCCGAAGCCGCCGTCCCCTCCCCTCCTCTCGCTATTTGCAAAAGAATCCAGCTGCGCAGCTGTTTGCTGGGCTGGAGCACCCCCTCCCCATTTCCCCACCTCCGTCTCCTGGGACGGTCTTGTCTTCTTCCCCCCCAACTCCAAAAAAAAAAAAAAAAAGGTGTGGGGGGGGGAGGATTTGGGTTGGTGAAAAAAAAAAAATCCCCGCCACGAGTTAAAAAAAAAGATTGTCAGGAGTGGGAAAAGAGGGATGCACTTATAACAGTAAAAATGAAGAGAAAAAAAAAAGGAAGGGGAGAAAAATACCTATCAACCTCTTATCCATCTCTCTATCTCAATATCTTTCATCTTCCCCATCTAAATAAACAAGGCAGGTCGCGGTGCAAATCCGCCGGATTTCAAGCCAGTGGCTGGGCTCGCGAAGTCAGGCAGCAGGGCAGACACGCAGCAGCTTCCAACGCCCCAGCTGGGTTCATTTAGAAAAGAAAACGCCAGCGCGAGCCGCGCAGGTACGCAGTTCTCCGGGAGCCCGCCGGGTCCCCGCGCTGGCACCAGCGAGGTCGGCTTGCAGAGCTCCGGGCCGGCCTCAGCCGCAGCCTGCTCGAGCCTCTCCCCGCGTTCTTTTGGTCGCGGTTGCTTTTTATTTATTATTATATTTTATTGCAATAGAAATAAAATTTCCTCTGGGTGCCATCGAGACCTTAGGCAGGTTGTAATCTTGCAATCCTTCGCTCACCTCACTGCGCCGGGGCCCGGCTCCCCGCGCTGGAGCTGTAGAAGGCTGTGAGCCACGGCCGCCGCCTAGGACTGGCTGGCCTGCGGTCGAGAGCCGAATATTTATGTTATATTTTAAAGAATTTAAATAAATAAATAAATATATAAAGGGGCTCTCCCCTCCCCTCCAACCCAGCACAGGAGCCATCTGCTCGAAGCTATTGCTCTTCCCATCTCTCCTTTGTTACCGCAGACACGTTAGTAAGAATTTGTGCGTTTATTATTATTATTATTATTTTGGGGGGATATATATTAAAGTGAGGTTCTTGGGAGAGGGGTACCTTTTAAGGGAGGAGGGAAAAGGAGTCTCCTTTATTTTTTCAATGTTGTAATGTCAAAGGAGACTTGCTGGTTGTATTTAAAACAAAATGTTTTGCAATCAGATTTGAGCCTGGTCTCATCAAGATGCGTTTGACCACTTGACATTTATTTCTCTCCTTTAGTAAGCCGCAGCCACGGGTTATTTTACAGCCCAGTCCCTCCTTTAGGTGAGGTAGTTGTTAATACATCCATACTTCCAGAGCCTAATTTGTCCGGGAGGCAGTTTGCCCCTGGGAGCCCCTGTATAATTGTAAGGATTGTTTTTGAGGAGGGGAGAGTCGATTGGAAGGGAGAGAGGCTGGTAGTCCCGGCACAGGAGCATTTGCAGTTGAGTATTCAGGAAAAGGCAAGTAGGTTTGCTGTCCCTCGCTGGGCATCCCTGGGACATCCTGAGCAAGCTCCGATCAGAGGGCCGGGTGGCAGCTGGGCCTGGGGGTGAGGGGTGCTTGGTGTGACATCCTTCCATTCTGCATTGGTTCCCTGTCTCGCCCTTGCTCAGAGCAGCTGGGAAAAGCCAGCTGACGCTGCAGCGGAGGCAGAGAAGGCAAAGAGTATTGGGAAGAAAAGAGGGCCAAGAGACCAGGCTGCTAAGCAATTCTACCTGCCTTCCGGGGGCCCTGGGAGCCTGGGTATTGTTTAAGGGGTTTAAGCAAGGAGAGTGGTCCAACCAGTGCTCAGGAAATGCTGCGTATCCCGAAGCAGCTGGCTTTTCTGTCTGTGCTGTGTCACCCCGGAGGTGGCAAGACAGGGATGCAGGAGATGCACAGTGGCCTGGGGAACATGACTAGCCACAAACCCTGGGATGCCGGATCCCTGATTGCAAGGGCTCTGAAGCCCTGGCCAGCAAAGCAGGTGTTGTCACAGGCCCCTACAGGCACCCACATGTGAGATTTCAGATGTGAAGGAAACCATCTAAAATGTGGCAGTCTTTGGGCCTGTGGGGTAACAGCTTCAGGTTCTTTGGGGATGATGCAACTTAGAATCACTGATGGCCTAGGAAACCAGAAAAGCACAAAAATAGCATCCATGGTCTTGGTGTGTTGGGGATGGGGGTAGGAGAAGGACTCCGCCATGAGTTAGTTCCATTTTACAGCCAGGGCGGTAAGAAGAGGAGTGAGGGAGCTGAGAGAGTGGGAGACAGCTGGAGAGGAAAACCTGGGCTTCTGGCTTGTTTCAAAATGTTTGACCCAGATGGATGCGGCTTTTCAAACAGGAGGACAGACACAGCCATTAATAAAAACAAACACAAGACATGGGGACAATGGTAGACGGGAGGTAAGAGAGGCGGCCGCTGGCCAGGCAGAGGGAAAGGCCATGCCAGGCAGGGTCAGGCAGAAGGAAATGTACTTTACAGTCGGTGGAAAAGCTCAAGGCTTTCTGAAGAAATAAAGGAGGTAAAATGGAGTGGTCAATTATACAGCCCTAATTAAGCCAACTTTTCAATAACCCACCAACAGGTTTCCAAGGAAGACTAGTAATTTTTTTTGTATGCACTCATGATTTCGCACAACAACCGGAGACCCAAAATTAGCTGCAGAAGTTAGGCTAGCTGTATTAATCCCATACTAGCCGCTTCAAGTTGGGTTTTGTGATGTTGTCTGTTTTAAAGGTGGCTATGTTCACAATGATCTGAAGCCTAGGCTACGGAATGTCTATAACGGCCCACTTATCTTACTGAACTGTGTCTCTGGTAAATTTCACAGGACCTAGGCCCTCTGTTATTTTTCTCTTTTTTGGTAGTCGGGTAGGGGCAATGATGTTTGTCCCCCTTTTGCACAGAAGGGAACCCCATGTCGTTAGAAGTGTGATATGTCAGCAGCTTGGATTCCATGGGAGAATAAAAATGTGTTCGTCAAAGGTGTCATGCCAGGTTGGTTTTATTCATTTGTAATTCACACCGGAGAGAAAACAGCCATGAGCATATTTTAACAACCCCAATATTGTTAAAGGGCTTTCCCGCCCCCTCTTATTTGAAGATTTTTGTGTATATGCATGTTTATTGTCTGGAGGGGGCAAGGTTGCTATCCGCCAGAGCCTGGGCTTTGGCAAATTTTGTCTGGTCTTCAGGATACTTCATAACAGAAAAAAACAAGTCGGCTCTTCAGTCTTGGGGTGAATACTGTTGCTCCTGGGGACCTGGCCTTAGAGACTTGGGAGGGTCAGGGTTAGATGGCTAGATGCACTTCTCAGCTTACCACCAAAGGACCCTGCGGGTCTTCTTTGGCCAGAGGAAAGGTCAACTTTCGGTGTATTTGACCATAATTAGAACTATGTCTCAGGTGAAATGGATGCGTGTAAAACAGTCTAGTTACAGACTCCAGTTTCCTACAGCAGCGAGCAGGTTTTCAGCGCCTAATCAGACTCTCCCTCCTGCCTGCTCCTCTCCTCCTTTATGTATCCATTTTTCACCTCCTATCTCCATTGCCTTGCATTCTTTGTTGCTTGTTGTGATAAAATACTTTCCAAAGTAAACTTTCGGTGGAATTGGCTTTTGGTTCATGGCAAGCCTGATGCGCCAAGCCTCGCCTAGCGCTTCTCGTCAGCTAGGGGGCGCTCGGTGCCCGTGTCATGGCTGGCGGTGCCTCCGCCGCTATGCTATGCCTGGGAACCCGCGTCCATCAGCAGCAGCAGCAGCAGCAGCAGCATCGGCCACGGCAGCAGCTTCTGCAGTTTGTGTCGCTGCAAAATGTCTTAAGCGTGAAGTTGTAATATTGATTTTCCAGCAGAGATTCGGGCAGGACAAAATGAGAATATAAGTTTGAAAAATCTATTTTCAAGCTATGACCATCGATTTGTAAGCCCTTACCTGGCAGGTGGGGAGGTATTTTCTTTCCCTTCAATTTCCTTTTCTTTTTAAGCAATTAAAATTGTTATTCCTGGATGAGCGTATGTCCCCTGATCTGTCCATGGTCTTGACGTTCGGAACATTTTGTTTTGTTGGTAAGGTATTCAGAATCCATTTAGAGAGTCTGGGAACAGTGAGCATCATTTTAGGGGTAGTCCATTTTGGTGTATGTTACCTGGGGAGGGGGGCGGTGGTGGTCACTGTGAATTGCTGCTTGAGGGAGTCCTGGACCCGAGACAGCTTGATGGATGGAAATCCTTCCAGCTGTGATTTGATAGCACTCTCAATGCCGTCTATTCCATAGTGAGCCCACGGAACTAAGGGGAGCAAGCTCTCTCCTCCAAGACATAACATAACTCAAATAATGTGGACAGTTTTGTTTTCGAGGAGTGTGTGCTTGCCAGGGTCAGCAGCAGCCTTACCTTTCACACCAGACAGTGCCCTTCGTGGATGGCATGTCATATGATGCTACGTCGATCCCCAAATGTGTGATTCGGTGCTGGGGAATATATATACAGTGTTGATTGTGGGGTTTCTAGATCTATAATGTCTTCGCTTTAGAGTTCCAGAAATCTGCAGACAGCACAGTGAGCTGGAGTCCTAGGCATGAGTTCAGTGGGTGAGCTGAAGCGCTTGCTCTGACACAGGAAAGTGCTTTTATTCTAACCTGAAAGAGAAATAAATTAGGTCAGACAAAAGCCTTCGCTGTCATCAGCTGGAGGAAGAGGGCCAGCCATTTATCTGATGATTTCTGTCCTTCATTTAATGTTTGAATCTGGCCAGTTGTAAGCACACCATGGAGGCAAGTACAGAGGAGAGCTCTGAAACGAGGAATGTGGTACCTTTCAGCCTTGGGTCCGGGCATGGCTTTTGGCCTGCAGGGAACTGTTTTTTTTTTTTTTTTTAAATTTTTTTTCAAATTCAGTTTATAGGAACTCCCAATCATTTGCCTTGGAATTTGGGGGCCTTCCTGAGCTGTGACTACACACCAACACAGACATTCAATTCGTGGGGGTTAAAATACATATATATGGGGTGGGGTGGGGGGGACAGATGGCGGCTGGATGTTTTCCTGTGAAATCTCTCTTTCATGAAGGCAGGGCTCTCTGGCTGCCTGCTTGGGCCTTCTTTTTAGCTAAAACTCTCCAAGGATTTTGTCCCCAGGTTAATGCTGATGTCACATCTGGGGAGGCTAGGTGAACATAAACTCTTTTGGGGGGCTGTACCCTGCACCGAATGGTCAAGGTATTGATGCCGGCTAAGCATCCATGAAGATTTCCTTAGCTGCAACACACTTGTTTTCTGCTTAGTCGGGAGGAGTCAGAAGAATGCTGGGGATGTGGTCCCGTGTCATACAGCTGTTCCGATGGTGGCTTTGTCCTATCTCGGCACTCAGTTGACTCATAAGATCCTGCCTGGGGGGGGGGGGGGTCTTGAGTGCTCTGTGCTCCGACCTCATAAATCTGCTTTCCCGTACTCGGGAGCAAAATACTGGCCTGTGAGATCTGCATATTCCGTTCCCTGTGTCTCTGTGGACTGCCTCCTCTGGGTGCTTAGCTTTCCCAGGATGTGCCTAAAAATTGCTGGGAGCAGGATGTCAGGGGCACATACATCTTGTGTCTTCCTCAGGAGCTGGTGAGAGGTAGGCACAGCGATCTCTTGTTTACTGATGGAACGACACTAGATGGTGAGCAGTGCTGTGTTCCGGGGACTCTTGCTGCCGTTTCGACATATGCAAGTCTCTTGTGTAGCTGCTGAAATTCCAGAATTTCATTCTTTTTTTTCCCCCCTTCTCTTTCTCTGTGGCAGCTGATAATTTGCTTGGGTGTGGAATTAGCCGGCTCAAGCTATTTACTGCAATGAAATGCCAGACCACACAAAATTAAGTAACTTCAAAGTAAAAAGAGAGTAAAAAAAAAAAAAAATCCTCTGTTTTGCTATAACTTTTTACGACCTTGTTCCACGGAACTGCTAAAATACAAATGCATTTGCGAACCGCTCTAAGGGGCCTTCTAGAACAGCGTGCCGAGAGACTCAAGAAAGCTGAGTGCCAATGTTACTGCGATTAACAAGTGCCTCAGAGGGAGGCATTGCTGCTATAAACCAAAGGCGATGAGGTCGGAGCCATGTTTAAATTCCTACCTTGGAGAGGAGACACGCGAAGAAACTGCTGCCCTTGTGGGCTTCTTGTAGCCTCTGAGGATCTGGATCCCCCTCGAGACAGCCTGATGGGTGTTGAACCCATGGACATCCTCCCCCACCTCCACCGTGTCTTTGAAAACCCAAACATTAAACAAAAGAAATGCCCTCATCTGGCCGCAGAGAACACTCTTAGAGCAGATCATTGCTGGCCCCATAGTGACTCTGAAGATTGAAGGCACTTGCAGTTTCTTGGACAAATATGTTTAGAAGGTGTTCTGTCGACAGATTTTTTTCTTCCTCTTTTTTAAAGGCAGCTCTTTTATTTATCAAAGCATATGTCGATTCATCCTCATTTGTCATGGTCTTAGCTTTTCATTTTAACTTTTGGGTATGAGAATGTCTGAGTATAAATTTCCTTATTCCTTCCTTAGTCTGTTCTTAGTTTTGAGGGGGTCCAGCCTCCTGAACTTTGTTTTTGGGGTTCTGGAGAGCCGTGTGCAGTAGGAGCAAGGGGCTAGGACTAGGCCTGTGGAGCACTTTAGGAGATGTTTAGAGGTTGATCTTAATCCACCCACCTTTCCCCCAGGCCGGGCAATT
Organism: Peromyscus eremicus; assembly: GCF_949786415.1. Classification (NCBI taxonomy): domain Eukaryota; kingdom Metazoa; phylum Chordata; class Mammalia; order Rodentia; family Cricetidae; genus Peromyscus; species Peromyscus eremicus. The sequence continues at coordinate 55,898,819 of NC_081430.1, read as the reverse complement.
AGAGGACAGTCGGTGGAGATGGGGGTCCCCTGCCCTCACCATGTGATTTCCCTCCCTAGAGCCTATCAACCAAGGCTGTATAAGTGAGGGTCCTCCTGCAGCCAGGACGTCTTCATGGATCAGAAACTCCCTACCTTCCTGGGATGCTGACTAAGCTCCATCACGCCCCTCGGTGGTCATATCAGCCCTAATCCTGGTCAGTTTCCCGGGAGGAAAAACCCACTCCATTCTCCTGTTCTGTGCCGACGGATTTCTCTCTGTCTTTATCCCACTTGTCAGGGATGGTGAAAATTTCAGGTCAGGCACGGTGGCGTGTGCGTTTAATCCTAACACGGGAGGCAGAGGCAGGTGGATCTCTGAGCTCGAGGCCAGCCTGGTCTACAGAGCTAGTTCCAGGATAGCCAGGGCTACACAGCGAAACCCTGTCTCGAAAAACAAAACAAAACAAAAAACCCAGCAACAACAACAAACAAACAAAAAAAAAAGAAGAAAAAGAAAAAGAAAAAGAAAAGGAGAAAGAAAAGAAAAGGTGAAATTTTCAAATTTCAGTATGAGTGGCATGCTAGGGCTGGCATAAAGCAGGCAGGGTGGAGGCCTGCTGTGTGCTATAGCCCTGTCCTTCTGGGGACGTGGCTCTTAGAGAGTCTTAGGGGAGATGTGGGGAAATGACATCTGGGACCTGCTGGACTTCTGAACCCACCGAGGGAGAGTGGTCAGAGCAGAGGGAGTGGAACAGAGTGGGGAATTCCTGCTTTGGACCCTGGTAGTTGCGACCTGCCAGATCCCTGTTGGGGACCTAACCCTTCGTGACCCAGCATGGACATCCCACCCCATGCACGCTTCACTCTTCGCCTCCATCTCTTCCTCACTGAGCACTTCATTATTCCCTCAGTTGGAGAACTTCATAAAGCCTCTGGCCGCGCGCGCCTTGCGTCATCCAGTCGTAGATCATTTTCTCCCCCAAGAATTGATTCCTGCTTCCTCCCACCCAGCCCCCTCCTTCCCTCCCTTCTGGTTGTTATTTTCCCTCGGATCCAATAAATTAAAAATTGATGGGAGCTCAGAAAGTGTTGTGCTCTGCGGGGTGCGGGTGTAGGTGGTGTTACTGTGCCGGTGTCTCTTGGTGTCTCGGCCTCTCCCGAGTGTCCACCAGAGAAGAGCCCTTTGCGGGCTTTTGGTAAGCACAGGCTGGCTGGTTCTGGCTTCCTGGGAAGCAGGCATAAAGTCTCCAGTCAGAGGAGGCAGAGCTCGGCGGATGCCGAACATGTCTTGTAAACATACATATGCATTGTGATGGTGGCGGTGACGTTGGCGGCATACTGTTTTAACAGCCTGCCCCCTCTCCCCCAATCCTTCCTTACTGTCTCCACCTACCTTGTCGAAGCGGGTACTTACTGTGGGTTAGGCATTAAGGATAGAGATTTGGAGTCGAACAGAAGCAAAGGGGAACATGAGCCTATGTATTGTGTCTGCAGCAGTGTGTGTGTGTGTGTGTGTGTGTGTGTGTGTGTGTGTAGTAGTGTACACACCCCATGGCCTAGGGACAGCAGGTAGCTGATCTCTTGGCTGGAATTCTCTGAGGGGGCAGGTGGAGGGCGGCTGTTGATGGACCAGGGTGGGCAGGGCCCTAGGATCTGTGTGCACATAGGGGACTCTCAGGCCAGGTAAGGCCTTCTGAGCTCCGCTTGGCTGGGCTAGTGTGAACAGCTCCTCTCTATTTCTGTCTTCTGTCCCACATTCCTTCCCAGTGGAGCTGAGACATGGGAAGTTTGCCTTAGGATCAAGGGTTTCCCCTTCCACTTAACAATGATGCTCATTATTATTTGTGAACCCTGATTTCATTGCCTCTAAATGCGTTTACCAGCTGGGAGAAGGCCCAGCCTTGTAAATAAAATGTGGTTTTGTTGTAAAAGAAAATCTAACACTCTCTCTCTCTCTCTCTCTCTCTCTCTCTCTCTCTGTAAATATATATTTGTTCACGTGCTTTAGATTTAATATTTCAGAACTCTCTCCAACCCTGTGGTATCTTACATTCAAGCAAGTGGCTGGCTGCATCCGTCCATTCATTTTCCCTCTTTAATGAGTCAAACATTTTAGCAACTGCTGTTCTTACTCGGCTCATGGTGTATTGAGAGCAGTAATATTTTGCAGGCCGTCTGACACTTGGAGCTTTTCAGGGAAGCACATATCTTTTCAGAGGAACGCTTTACCTGTGCCTTGCTTGTTAAGGCCTGAGTTTGTGGGATGAGGCTGAGGGAGGGGCTGGTTTGTTGAGTCTGGGGTTGGAATGGCTGCTTTTCATCTTCTCTGTGTGGCAAGCGGGACTCTGCCTATGGAAGCCCAGGCTGGGTCCTCCCAGGCCGTGCAGATCTGGGATACGCAAGTGTCTGGGCCAGACGTACGTTTTCAGTACAGGGCTGCCGAGGAGGGTCCCCAGAGGGCCAGCCTCCCTCTCCTCAGGACTTGGCCAAGAGGCTCTTTCCCTTTTCTTTCTTCCGTTATTGATACAGTTCTTAGAAGGGACACACACACACACACACACACACACACACACACACACACACACACATGCTACATGCCCAGCCCATATCCGCTTGCCAACGGAAATGAAACCACAGCCTTCGGGGTGTCTCTGAGAGCTTCTGCCTGAGCTTTCAGGCTCAGTCAGCTGCCTGGTCCACCCACTGAAGTTGGGGTTCAGTGGGACTCTGCTGCCTGAGTGCTGGGGGGCAATCTTGCCATCTTTCTCAGCAGAGAATCACTAGCAACAGACCAGAGTTCAGAGTTCAGTTCACACAGCCTGGGGGTGGGGAGAGGGAGCCCCGCTCCTTGGCATTGACAGGGTGAGCATGCTGCCACCGTCAGGAGTTTTACTTCCAGCGTTGAAAGTGGGAGGGGAGGTAGTTTTTATTTTTTTTCCTGGTTCCTTCTCCTCCCAACTCCTTTAGTAGTGGCAGTGGGTTGGGCCCCCGTCTTAAAGCCAGGTCCTAAGTTCTGAGTTGAGCCTGTCCTGTAGGGCTCTCCAGGTTGACTGCCTGTAAGGCAGAGACACAGAACTCAGAACTACAGCTTAGTAAACAGTGTTGGAGACCTTCACACCCCATTGCTGGGGCTCACAGGGCTCACTGCATGAGAAAACTGAGAGGACAGACAGATGGACAGACACAACCAGATATTGCAAAAAATGATGCTAGTTTGGAGTCTTGGTCAAGGAAGGTGTGGAGGGAGAGGGATACTATGAACAGGCACACATGATATTTACTAATTTTTATATTAGTCTACGTTTCTTTCGAATTAGAGAATCATTTTGAAATTTTGTGGCCTGAAACCTCCTAGCAGAGAGGACATAACTCAAACTTTAGAGAATTTTCCAGGTGGGTGGGCACGGCTGAAAATGTTAATAACAATAATGGTAATAATAACAATAATAATGCTGTTATTGTTATTATTTTATCGGAGGTAGACTTAATTAAAAGGTGAAATGGAGCCCTTTGCTGTGGGGAGTGACACTGGGTCGAGGATGTGGGTTTATTGTTTTTATCGAAGGCTGTAAGGACCAGGTGTGTTGTGGGGCCGGTACAAGGTGGACATTGAAAAACCATCCCAGGCATAGCACCTCATCCTGCTGAGTTTGAATTCTCAATTTTATTTTGCCTCCTTTTTCTTTTGCTTTTCATCTCATTTCCTTTGTGCCTTTTTTTTTTTTTTGGGCCAAATAATATTTTGATACTCTCCTCCCATTTGTTAGTGTTCCCTTTCTGCAAATGGGGCACAATACGTCCTTATATTTCTAAAGGACTGTTTGCACAGCCCTCTCTTTTGGCTCTGAAATTATGTATATGTAATTGGTAATTAAAGGTACAAGCTTTTCAATATAAACAGTATTGCTCAATGTTAGATTATTAAAGGGAAAGGAGGCACCGAATAATTACCTTTTACGTCCCAACAAACGATTTACAGGAATCCAGTCTCTCCCTCGAACCTTTAGCTTGAAGGTTGTGATTACATTTTAACCATGGCACGGCAGCTTTTCATAAGATAAATCGGTAAATTAATTACGTCGCATTGTCTTCAAGCTCCCTTTTAAGTAAACTCGGATTTCTTATTCAAGTATAATTAATGGTTACTGGGCGGTGTGGTGAGGATTGTCCCTTTACCTGTCTTTTTTTTTTTTTTTTTTTTTTTTTTTTTTTTCTGTTTGTTTGTTATTGTTAACAATCTGCAGACAACAGATTTAGGATTTACATATCTGTGGGGTGTTTCTGAACTGCCACGTTTCGGGTGCTTATCTACATTTAATTTACAGAGGGCCCTATGTGCTTCCCAGTGACTATGGGCAGAGACTCAAGGTGTGATTTCCATTGACGGTACCTGCTCCTCTCCCTGTGTGGCTCCAGGGACACATTCTATGTCACCAGCCTCTGATGCTGCATTCAGTTTTGCACATGGATTCACACAGGCCCCGAGCAAGCGTATACTCAGAAAACATGGAACAGCGACTTACATGTAGTATTAGAGATGCCACAGACTATTTCCCTTCAGTTTTCCACTCTGGCTCTGGCCCATTAATAACCTCACTGCCACGGAATGTGTCTTCCTCCTTTTCACCCCTCCGGCCCCTCTGTGCCAATCATTACCCTTTCCTAATTGCTGTATAGCTTACAATTTAACCTTCCTCCTTGGTGTCAGACCCGTGGCTGTTCCCAGATCCTATGAAGACCTGGTCACTTGTGCCTTCTGCCCAGCTGTCACGGAAGAATTCCAGCCAGAGTTGCCCAGACCCCAAGGGGAACACGGAACCTCCTCGTCCACTGCCTTTGATTTATTATGCCACTTCGCTGCTGAGCTTTCCAAGGATTCCCTTGAGGGAGTGGCTGATTCTTGAAGCGTTTATTAGCTTCAGAATGTTTAGGTCCTGTGCCCCTTCCAAAATAATAACGAAAACAACAAAAGGAAGTGTCCTGACTGCTAAAAGAAATGTAAAAACATCCAACCCATTGAAAGTGTGGTTTGAGATCTGCCCAGAAATGATTTTGGAGTCTGAAGAGACTTTTCTTTCTTTCTTTCTTTCTTTCTTTCTTTCTTTCTTTCTTTCTTTCTTTCTTTCTTTTTTTCTTTCTTGGAATGAAAAGAAAACCGACCTTTAAAAAAAAAAAGGACGGAGTGAGCTGATGAGCACTGAGGATTTTCTGAGGGTATGGAGGTCTGAGCAGGAGCACGGTGTGTAGGGGAAGCCGGCTCTCTCTTCAGTTGGCTTTTCTTCTGCGTTCTGGAATCTGACTCTTCTCCCTGAGTACTTGTGCTTTTTCTTCCCCCCCCCCTCTGGGCAGGACTGGCTTTCCAACGCCTGTCTGGGTTTCTGGGTTTCTGTTTTCCAGTTTGGTGCCTGGCCAGGACTCAGGTAGAAGAATGCGAGTAGGAAGCTCATGAATGGGGAGGCTAAGAACATGAATGAGAGCTGGTGGGGAGAGGACACAGCTCCAGACGGAGCGAGGGGTTGGGGCGCGGCGGCGATACCGCCTTGCTTCTCAGCCTTGTCGCCCCCTGGAATAAACTGGGACAGCTTAAAGAATGCCGATGTTTGGCTTTTCGAGTCATTGATCTGGAGTGAGAAGCCCTCTGAGTGATGTTCAGATACCCTGAAGTGTGAGGGCCTCGCCTCCAGCTGATGCTGCCGGCAGCTGGGGTGTGTGTGGTGTGCTTGTGCACACTGGCGTGGTGGGAGACACTGGCAAGGTGTGCTGTAGGGAGCCCAGAGCCAGGGCTGCTGCGATGACCTCAGGGCTATGATGGGATGGGAGGGTGAACTCCAATTCTGGGAGGTTTTGGGGAGCCACAGAAACTGGCAGTAAAGGGGCCTGCTTCTTAGTGGGGAGGGGTGGAGGGAGCCGGTGCCTGTGATCACCTAAGCCCATCTCTGTCTTCTCTGCCCCTCCCTTGTCTCCTTTCTGTCTCCAGCAGAGGCTGACCATGTGGAGGCTGCCATCCTCGAGGAAGATGAGGGTCTGGAGATAGAGGAGCCTAGCAGCCTGGGGCTGATGGTGGGTGGCCCCGACCCTGACCTACTCACCTGTGGCCAGTGTCAGATGAACTTCCCGCTGGGGGACATCCTGGTTTTTATAGAGCACAAGAAGAAACAGTGTGGGGGCCTGGGCGCCTGCTACGACAAGGGCCTGGACAAGGGCAGTCCTCCACCCTCCTCTCGCTCTGAGCTCAGGAGAGTGTCTGAGCCAGTGGAGATCGGGATCCAGGTCACCCCTGATGAAGATGACCACCTACTGTCACCCACGAAAGGCATCTGTCCCAAGCAGGAGAACATTGCAGGTATGACATTTGCTCACCTGGTGGCTGCTGAAACTACCTCCGCAGCTTGTCCCGTCCCCTGACCTTGGAGCATTGATCCTTGGGGAGGTCCAGGGCCTTTCAAGATGGTCTCTGGGTCATTATCTGGGGCTGTGACCCTCTGGGGAAGACAGCTGAGGGAGGCCTGACTGCTGCATGTTGGGTACTTGGCTTTTGGTGAGGGAACTCTAGCTTGTGCTTAATCCAGAAGTGACCTGGAATGCAAGATGGAAATTTGGAGGTTGGCTTGGCCCTCTCTTTGTTGGTGATCTTGGCTCAGTCCCTGGCTTTGGAGTCAGGCTTGGTTTGGACTCTGTTATTCCCAACCTGGATACAGTGTTTTCCTCATCTCTAAGATGGAGTTCAGGAGACCTCCCTTGTGTCAATGGTTAGAAGTACTCAGAAGATTCTGAATGTGGCAGTACCTGCTAGGCACTTACATGTGGCATTTGTCTTCCCTCCTCTCTGGGGACTCAGTTTCCCCAGCTGTGAAAAGAGGGGGTAGGCCATGTGATCCATGAGCCTGCTTCCCATTTTGCCTGACCCTCAGGTTGTGGGAACCTGTCTGAGCTCTGATCCCCTAAGGGGAGAATAGACATTCTTTTGTGGCATGCAGTTTGGTTCTACCTAGATAGCTGTTCTGCCGACCTGAAGAACAAGTGTGGAGCCTCTGCCTCAGGTACCACGTGTGTCCTTCAGTGGTGACTTTGCTGTACATCTTTCCTTCCTGGCCATACTGTGGCATGCTAGTCTCCCAGGGAGCCTCTGGGTAGCGTGCAAGCCAAAGCTTTCGCTTCTAGGGAATGTGGGAGCCTTGCCCTACTTTGTTCCCCCAAAGAGACCGCAAGACAGGCTTTAGAGTTTGTGCGGATGAGGGTTCAAGTCCTGCTTTCTGACTTTGGGCTAGCTGCTTCATGAGTTTGAACCTCAATTTCCTCTTTTGTCGATAGGACGTGAATAATCCTAGCAGGCCTGCTATAAGCATGGAGAAAGAATGGGCTCCACCAGCGCTTTGGGGGTAGAGCTCTCTCTCTCTCTCAGGGTTTTCCTCTGGCTTTGCATCATGCAAGTAGGGTAGCCAGATGGGGAAATGTAAACACAGTCCCTGCGGTGTTTGGGTCATGCCCCTAAGGATGCCGGGGCACTTTGTATTCTTAGGAGGTGACACTAAACATAGGCCAGGACCTCCCTTCAGAGGCAGTCATTGTCACGGCAGGCCCACCTCCACCACATGGCAGCTGCATACCTTTGGGCCCCAGTTTATCTACCTGTACACTGGGAGTAACTGGACAGTCTGTTAACGCCTGAAGACACAGGCTGGGCAGTGGGGGGAACCTGTGGATGAGTTTGACCTTGACTTTGCTTTCTGGTGGGTACCCTAGTGGGAATCAGGTATGAAAACAATGCCAACATAACCAGGCATAAAAACATGGCCGGCATGACACCCCACCATTAAGGCAAGAAGGGCGTCTGGGCCCTTGTCTGTGTTGTCAGACAAATCACTTGGGATGGATTTCTAAAGTGTGTGTGTGTGTGTGTGGGGGATACCTGGTGTAGCCTTGAGGGGTGGCTGGTCCCTATTTACCTTCATCTGCTGAGCCCAGCCTCCAAATCCTCATTTTGTGTTGAAAAGTCTTTTCCAATGAGAGCCTGTGGATCACCGTGGGGAAGTTTGCTTAAGAAAGCAACTAAATGTGATTTTTCAAAAGGCAGTTAATCTCCCAGCCGCTTCGTCCTTATCCTCCAGCTCCCCCTTCCACACCCTGCCCCCTAACCCCCATACTGTTAAGGACCCACAGTATTTTTATTTTATGTATGATGGGAGATATCCTCAGCCCTTCTTTCTGTTCAGTGGCAGGGCAAGAGGAGGAAGGCAGGAAATGGATCTCTTCATTCTGGAAGAAATATGTAGACTAAGCCCTTAGAGGTCTAAAGAGATATGTTTGTTTAAAGTATTTAAAATGTTATTCTCATCAAAGGCATAAAGTACTCTGCATGCTGTGTCAGCCACAACTGGCCATTTCATTCCTGTGACCCACCCCACCCTTCCTTTCCACCCCAGGGTCTCCTGGCCCCTCCCTACTTGGGTACCAACTTTTTTTTCTTTTCTTTCTTTCTTTTTCTCCATTTAATAGAAAGGAAAGATTAAAGAATAAAACATCAGTGGCTCAAATGTATAAAGTAATTTAATATGGTGAGAGCATTAATTATTTTAGCTTAATTGAATTCTGAGGACTCTGCAGTCCTTGCAGCCTGGTAGACAAGGCCTGTTTATTATTTCTCTGTGTAGATTAACAGTAAAGGAAACACAGATAACTTTCAGTTATTTATTGTAAAATAAATGTGTCAATTCATGTGTAAAGCAAGCTGCTCAAAGATAATTGAGTCTTTATATTTTAAGAGGGGAGCCAGGAATCACGGACTCTTCCCTACCCAGGCTTCCGGAAATCCTTACAGCTGCTGTCCAGGCCCCTGGCACACTGGCCTCAGTGGGCCCCCTGCTCCTGCCTCCCGGCTGTGGCTTCAGGGGCTCTTCCCTGCTGCTCCATGTCCTGTGCTGTCTTCATTGGCCTTGCTGGTCCCTGCCAGTAGTTGGTGAGCAGGTGGCTGTTGATTCTTGGGACTCTGCTTCTGGCTGGTCAGGGAGGCTGAGTCCACGGTGGGGTGGTTGTGAGAGTGGTAGGTTCTGGAGCCTGCAGCGTGCAGCCTTCTCTTGGGTCATAGAGCTTTTCCTCTTTACCAGAAACTTCTAGGAACAGGGCCCCAGAGATGGATGGAGGTGTTGAGATTCTTCCTGTCCTTAACTGTGTCCCAGGGTGAGAACTGAGTTGGGATTTGACCAGTCATCCAACCAAGGTGTGGATGGATTCTGTCCCTAACCTTCCTTTGGCAGTGTCATTCTGGAGACAGCTCTAAGTGGTTTGTGATCTTTTTGTTGTTTTAAATGATAGAGGATTAGGAAGGTACAGAGAAGAATTTGTAAAGCTCATTCATTCATTCATTCATTAACTGAACAGCTATGCTCTTCCTCTTGAGAAAGTATCCATCAAAGGGAATGTGTGAGGAGATAGCAGCCCTGTCCTTGATGTTGGCTTGTGGATCTGGGTCCTCCTCGATGCTCACCTCCTGTGGTAGAGGAAGTCCCTGGCTGCTGGTATCAAGGCTCACTCAGGGATAGTGGTGACTGGCTAGAAGTAAAGCCTTTGGCTGGAGGTCAGAGTCAAGAGTGCAGGGGTACCTATGGTAATATCCACCCATGGAGGTCCTGGGTGCGGTTAGTGATGCCTTCCTGTGGCCTCTTCCTGCCTCTAGCAGGGACTGACTCTCTGCACAGGCACTAGGTGCTTGCATCCAGGCTGACCTGGGTGGGGGATGAGGAGACACAGGATTTGCTGAGGGATTGTCTAGGGAGGGATGGAGAGGAAGGGGTTCAGTTGTTTGGGGTCTGAAGCTGTGTAGGAAAGACAGGATGTGAAACCACCCTGCTCCCAACCCTTCACAGACTCAGTTTCCTTATCTGCACATGCAGTTAACGATAACTCAAGCCTGTGTGTGTGGGAGGTCACAAGTATCATACACATGTGCAGAGCACATATGTGCCCCCCCCCCCCCAGGTTTTCCACCATGGCACTCTGCTCCCTAGCCACACACACTTTTGGGTGTTTTAGGAAAGGCTCAGTGAGAGAGCTGTGGAAGCTTCCACAGGGTTCTGAGACTCACACACCAGAAACAATGGCAGGGTGAGATGTCCACCCCCCCTCTCTTTTATCACACTAACGTGGAGTTGTGATATCTATCACAGCGCCTCACCTGGGATGGGCGTGGGGACCTTGATGTCCCCCGGACTGAACCCAAACACCTTTACTCCAGCTGGTCTGAGGGCGAATCACTCTGCTTTTCCAGCCTCGGTTTCTTCCTGCACCCACTTTTTAGTATCATAAAGGATATACCACAGAGAGGTATATCTACAAGTCAGAAGCAGACAGCCCAGCAGAGGAAAGAGTGGACCTGGCTTAGCAGCCATGGGGAACCTGCTTTCTCAGTCTTAATCTTGGAGCTGAGTCTGGTCCTCTCCGTTCTCCTCAGATGGCCTCCAAAGGAGAGTTGGCTCTTCATATTGTCACTCTGTCCACACTCAAAAGGGGGCCCGATGGAGAGGAATCTGCTGTCGGCCTTTCTTTTCCTTTTCCCTGAGTGAAAAAGAAAGAAAGAAAGAAAGAAAGAAAGAAAGAAAGAAAGAAAAAGAAAGAAAAGGAGGACATGACTCTTCCTAAGGGGTAGAGTTTTTTGTTTTAGATACAAGGGAGAAAACAGACAGAGACAGAGCCATCTGCGGAAGTCCAGAGTGGATATGGTCAGACCGGGCTGGGGCATGTTTGAGAGCGGAGGAAGAAGAGCAAGAGAGATCCCGCTGACCGAGACGGGCGCTCGGGCCAAGAGACTGGTGTAGCCAAATGGCTGAGTATATAGGGGCCAGAGAAACTGGGGAAGGGGAAGCCCAGCCCAGTCCCTGGGCAGGAATAGTTTAGGGTGGAGGGTGGGATATGCCAGCCAGGAGGACCCTGTAACAGGTAGGGACTGAGGGTTGCTGGGAGAATTAATAGACATCTCAGCCATTTGTCCCAGGTTTGAGCCCTAACACTCCCAAACCCCAAATGTCTGTTTTCTGAAATATGGGATATAGGATAGTAGTGATGGGAGGTGGCAGGTCCCTAGCTTGGAGGTGACAGCTGGTTATCACAATGGTGTCTGTGCTTGCTACATGTGTCTTCATTGGAAACCTGAGCTGGGCCCAGGATGAGCCTGGAGAGCCCTTGTACAGACGGGGGTTTGGTTTATGGCTTCAGAAACCCACTGTTGGAGGAAAGGGGTCCTGGTGAGCCCCATGATTTCCATGCTGCTCTGAGAATATTCGCTGCAGGCTATGTAGAAAATTCAATGTGAAAACCCGCAACATTAGCCTGGATGTGAGAGGAGAGAGTAAGTAAGAGGCTTGTGCTGGGAGCTGGAGATAACCCACTTGCAGGGACCTCAAAACACTTGCATTTCATCTGTTTGCAGTTGCTATTTTCCCTCAAAATTAAGATTAGTTAAATCCATGCATATTGTGGTATGGATTATCTCTTTTTATTATTGAATCATGACAACTAATTATTAGTTCCGTCTGCAGTGAGGAACAGGCCCGTGTTCTGTCTGAGGAACCACAGCCCTGGGTAAACACTGGCTAGCGGACTGGACATCAGGGCTCAGGATGGTCTGCCGGGAGGTCCAGATAGAGGTTCCCCTGGGCCCTTCTCCTCCTGTACTGGATGGGTGTCTTGGGATGTCCCACTTAAATTTTAAACCTCCAAATAAATATTTCTAATCCTATATTGAATTCGGGTTTGGAAGGTTCTTGGAGAAGTTAAGGAACTTGCCCATAGTCACATAGCAAAGGAGAGCCAGACGTGGTTGGCCTGGGCAGCTTGCATAGGCTTTTAGGGAGAGAAATTCTGTCAGTTGCTTGGCAGATCTGGGGGTAGCAGGCAAACACCTCTGTACCCCATCTGGCATGATTTTTGAAACCCATGCTGGAATCTAGATGCAGCCAGGAATCCTCAGGCCCCCAAAACTTGACCCTTGTGTGTGAAGGCTTTGGAAAGGCGCAGGTGGCAGCTGAGAAAGCTATAAGATGTGAATGTCCGTGGGCCTGGGCCAGAGACTTATTTATTTTATTTTATATTCGTTGTTGCAGTTTTTTGTAACCCACAAATACAAATCATTTGTTTTATTTTGTGGAATTGTGGGTTTGAACAAGTACTAGCTGTTCACTTCTGGGAGTCTCAGCCCCCTGTACAACTGGATGGTCTGTTTCTTTTCAGGACAGACGGTTTATTGTAAATTTTACGTGATGTTGTGTGACTGTACATTCAGCCCTTAGACCAGGAGCTGTTGTTACAGGGCCACTCAGAGGAAGGCTGGCCTCAGAGGTGACATGGAAGAGCTGGCAATGTCACCACAGACTTGGTGGCTTGTCTGAAGTTAGCTCTCATGATCCTGAGTCAGGACAGGTGGCATTTTGCTAGCCATCACTGCCCAGCCCTGAGGCTTGGGGCCAGTTATCTCTCCCAGAGGGTCCCACTTCACCCACAACTGGGGTGAGCTTCTACATGGCAGGAGACAGAGGCTCCCGAACTGTACAGACCAGAGCAGTACCCATGACAGACAATTCTGAGCTGTAGTCCAAAATTTTACTGTATTAAAAAAAAAATTGGTCTGCTAGAAGGGTATCCCCCCCTCCCTGCACTCCCCATTAGGTGTGTGTCTCTGTTTGCTAGATGGCATATTGGTCCATTCTTGCAGCAGCAGCTTGAGAAAGGAGGAGAGGGGAGAAAGAAACTTGGCTCGGAGGGAGAATTTAGCCACATTCGGTCTGTTATTGTTTTTTTGTTTGACAGTGGTTAGCAGTTGACTTGAGTTTTTTAGTGTGTGTGTGTGTGTTGGATAGGGTTTGTTGATGGTGTTGTTAGTCTCATGCAAAGCTTGGGAGATGGGTGTCCATGTCCATGCAAAGAAGACAGCCTGGCCTTCACTCCTGTTCCCCGGGGTTATCTTTTCACTGGAGGTTTCGGTTCTCATTGTTGGATTTTAATTTAATCCGTGCTTATTGGAGCTTAGTATGTGCTATGTGCCACTATTTCCAAGGGCCTTGTAAAGATGGACCCTTCGTTTAATCATCTTACAACCGTATTCGGCAGGTGTTAACTTAAACCCCACTTTACGGAAGGGAAACAAGCAGAGATGTGGTCATATTTGATTCTTGGTTCCATCTGCTATCTCCACCCTCTATACGCTGTAAATCAGCTGCTACTTTCATTTTGTAAGAGAGACAACTGAGTCATAGGCAGGGGAGTGCCTACGTTTGTGGGTGGTTCACTGGAACCTGACTCTTGCCCTATGCCCCGGAAAGAGTCTTCGTTAGGTCCTCCCCTCCTGTGGGACCCAGTGGGTTTTTACTGTGGCTTTCTGCTCCTAGCTGGGTGCTGTCTACTGGGGGCCATTCTGAGAGGAAGTGGGGCCAGGAGGACAGTGCCCCGACCTGTCCTGTGCAGGTCTGTGGCTATGTCTCCACTGTTGGCTGTGCTGTCCTAATTGTAGGCTGGTAATCAGCAGGCAGCTTCCTGGGTCCAGGAAGAATCAGGCAGGGATCTGAGACCTGGAAGCTATGTTCTTGCTGTGTGACCTTGAACCTGGCCTCCGTCCCTCTCTGGTTCCCTGTCTTCTAAGCTAAAATGTGAGAAGAGATATTTAGGTGAACCCCTCAGCTTCCCATCTAGGCCCCTCCTACCCAGCCACCCAGACTTGACTCTTTTACATATGGAGCCCCATATGTAAAAGAGTTTCCCTGAAGAACTGCCTGTTGAAAATAAAAACCATTGATTGGGGCTTGGGTGGGTGGGGGATGAGGTTGCTGAGAGGGCAAGGCTGACCTCCTGGTAGTCCACAGGTCTGGGGTGGCATTTGTTTGTGGCTTCCCATACAGCATACCTGGACCTGGCTCAGAGGGTGAAGGACTCCCCTCCTGGTGCAGACTCCAGGCAAGCGGTTGAGACGTGCCTCCCAAGGCAGGGCAAACCTCCAGTCCCAAACAGCCACACCTAAAGATGTGTGATCATAGCTGTCACCCATGGGCTGGAGCCAGGGGGCAGTTTCCAAGATTTTCAGGTTGTCAGTGTGGACACAGCCTTAAAGGGGCAGGCCAACCGTGGGTGTAGGATTCAGCCCCTAAATGCAGAACCCTGTAAAATGGCTGCAGCCCCAGAGCCTGGCTTATGCCCCCAATGAAGGCACAAACGAATCCCAGTTAGCGTTCGGCAAGAATAAACCTGGTTACCCTTGAACTGTCTGAGTGGCTTCCTTTCAGCTTTTCCAAGACAGACCAGATTTCTGGAGAGGGTAGGAGTTAGGGATGGGCCCTTGAGGATGGAGGGCAGGGTCTGTCCTGTTTAGGGTGACAGCAAGGGTCTGGTTCTTCTCCCTTAAAAACAAATAGGACACTCCTCCCTTGACCCTTTCCCATCTCCAGCAAATGGCTGGAAAACCGTTGTGGGGTCCTAGACCAGAACTAAGTTCTTTCTTGGAGCCTGAGCTGGGTCTGCCCCCAACCCCCACCTTAGTTCAAAGCTAACCAATTAAGAGACCTAAACAGTGCGGTCTTCTCGGCATCATTGGCTTGTAAAACTTTCCCTGAAAACCAGGCGACTTTATTCGCTGGGAAGGGGAAACAAAGGCATGTCATTTTTCCGACTTGGCCTTTGCTTTGGGGAAAATGGGAAAGAGTCATTTTCGTAAACAGAGTCTCTCGGAGTCACAAAGGAGGTCTGCACTTCGGGTCGGGGTCTGTATATTGCAGTGCAGAGAGGTCTGGAAAGTGGCCCGTGGTTGTGATGGTGGTCTCTAAGGTTTCAGGGTGTTTGAGACCTGTGGTGGGGACCTGGGAGGGGGGCGGGTGGACATCAGAATCTTCACGATTCTGACACTGACCCTCCTCTCAGGCTCTGGGCACAAGGCACCACTAATGCAATTTCCCATGCACCCGGACGGTGCTACTTGAAAGACTCGTCTCCTTTCCCGCCTCTAGAGGACAGCAGCCCCTCCCCCACCCAGCCTCTGGCCATCTCCTAGGCTCCCGAGAGAAGGGGGCTGGGACTGCACTCCTCCGGCCTGGTCCACGTGATGTGCACCTCAGACCCTGCCTGCTTGGAGGTCACTCTGAAGTTTGAGTCCATTGACACCAATCCACCCAGCAGGATAACACAATGGCTTTTCCCCAATGCCGGCTGCACAATGTTTTGGGCGGGTGCACGGTGCGATATGGATACCCACAACTCGGTGACTGCACCGGGGCCTCTCTGGCTGCGGGTAATCCTCCCTAGGCCCGCCCGAGTCTGCTGGGGACCTCCGTCCGGGTTGCTGGGGGCCTCCGCCGCACCGCTCCCGGGCCTTGGGGTGCGCCCGGGTCCTCCTCTGGCCACTCCTGCCTGCCCTCCCCGCCATGTACGTTGATTGCGCCCAGGACGGGAGGCCGAGGGGAGCCAGGCCCATGCATAATTCGGGGGCTTAATGGACCAGCTGCCCGCGCGCGGGGCGCAGAGCGGGCGGAGGCGCAGCTGACCCTGCCGGCGTCTGGCCTCGCGGGGCAGGCGTGCTCCTTTCTTCTCCGCCCGCTTCGGCCGGGGTTGGAGGAAGGGGTGGGGGCGGGCTGGACAAGCCGAAAGGCCACTCATGGGGTGGATTTGTCCTTCGAGCAACCACTCATGCAACTTTTTCTCTGGGTTTCGGGGACTGTGCACCGAGTCGCAGCCGCCAGAACTGGCTCCTGCAGGAGTTTCAGTGCGGGTTTCTGCGGAGCGGGCTGAAGCCTCAGATTCCATTCTTTTATGTGCTCCTTTCCCCCGACCCCACCCCCACCCCCTCACCTTGGAGGCCCCCCAGCCCAGCCGCAGTCCAGTAAGCACGCTCCTGGCCCGGAGCCAGCTTCTTTCCTGGGCTGCAGGAGAGGGATGGAGGCGGAGACCCAAGGTCAAGGGCGGGGAGGCGGCTGGCTTTGGGGTCCTTTGTGCACGGGACGCCCCTCCTCCGCCGCTCGCCCCCTCTCTGCCCAGAGTGCATGCGCCAAGTCGAGCGACCCCTGGCCTGGGGAACTGCCTTTCAGAACCCCTTGGAAGCTGCCAGTGAAGCCACGGCGAGGGGCAGACATCCCAGGCTGTGTGACTTTTGCTCAGGGTCCTGGGGCTACCCAAGGACCCCCATCCTTTCTTTGCTGATATAGCTCAGGAGGGATCTTAAGCTCACCTTGGCCTAAGGATCCAGGTGAGACCGGAAGGCAGGGATCCGAGACCCTTCCTGCATACTTGAGTCCCTGCAGGGCAGCCAGGCCTCCCCCACAGTGGGAGAGCTGGGACCTGCGGTTTTAGAGGGGAATCCTGGGCTTGTGACAAAAAGTTTTCCCCAATTGTGTGGGGCAGAAAGCATGGGATTAGGAGTGGAGTAAACCCCCTCCTCAACACCCACCACTTCTTTAACCGTACCCCTAGAGAGAATTTGTATGCAAATTGTCACCTTGCTAGAATTCTGGTACTCATACTGTGTCTTAAAAATTGGCCTCATTGTTAGCTCTCCCAGAGGCACTTACAAACAGTGGTGGATCTCGGAATCAACCAATAACCCCCCCCCCCCCTTTTAATAACAGCCCTGGCTGTCTTGGAACTCGTTCTGTAGACCAGGCTGGCCTAGAACTCACAGAGATCTTCCCTGCTTCTACCTCCCCAGAGCTGGGATCAAAGGTGTACCCCACCACACCGGGCTCAACCAATAAACTCATAAGAAAACTGGCCAAATATTCTTCTGGAGCTGGTACTCCTGAAATAAAAAAGAGTATTGCTTGCCTGAGGAAGAGGAGGTGTTTGCCTTAGCTGGGACATCTAGCCTAGGATTGGGCCCAACTCTCCGCTCTCCATTATTTAGAAATAGGTGTGAGCCAGACAGAATAAATGCTTTAGATCGGTAGGCAAGGTGGTTTTAAAAATGTGTGTCCATGTGCACTTATGGTTTGGGCCTGACAGGGTGGGCTGTGTCTTCTGACCTCTCTGGGCCCTGTGTCAACAACGCCTTCCTGGCATTTTGAGAAAGAGTTGGTCTTCAAAAGAAAAAGGAAAAAACAAAACAAAAAGAAACAAAATAAAAAACAAAAACAAAAAACCCACAGGTTTTGCTCATTTGAACTTTGAGCAACTAGCTTTTCTGGTGGCATCTGAAGGTACTTGTCAATTTATTTGTTGAAAAGCTTTGGGGAGCAGCAAGTTGTTCCCAGGAATGGAAACCTGCCCGTCCTGGACAGGAAGGGTTTCTCTCTGCCCAGACTTGCTCTTGGGTTTCTCAGACGTCCATTTATGTCAGTTCCAACAAGATAGAAACTGCCTTTGGATATCTGTAAATACGGGTACAGATCACAACCCTGTCCTCAGAATGGACTGGAATGAAAAGGCAGGTTCTGTGTTTGATTAATATTTATGTACCTGAGTTCCTTTAAACAATGAAGATGAAATATTCTCTCTCTCTCTCTCTCTCTCTCTCTCTCTCTCTCTCTCTGTGTGTGTGTGTGTGTGTGTGTGTGTGTCCGTGTCCCAGCTCTGCAGTCAAAAGAGATGAACATTTAGTGTGTATGAGAGGATGGGTCACTCACTGTTCATGGTTTGCTTTTGGGACAAATGTCCTGGGGTTGACTGGCTTAATGGCCACATAAGAAGAAGGCTGGTTTTTAATTTGTGTTTTTCTTACTTTGAAGACTTGAAAGTGATTTTAAAAATTATGCATTTTTTTCCCCTCTAGATTTGAGCTAAGGCTTAGTTAGGGCTCTGTAGTGGAAGGTTTTTCCTCCAGGGCCTGACACTCAACCCCCTCCACCCCACCCTGCCATCCTTTGGGGGAAGGGTGTATAGGTCTTTCATGCCTGGGTGCCGGAGTGACAGAGGGCTGCCTGGCTATGTGGCTCTGAGCCCTGGGCTGTGTCCTCGGGGCCCAGGTGGCTTTGCTTGGCTTTGTTCAGGAGCAGTGTGTGGGAGGTGTGCGTGGAAATGGAGCCCTCTGTCAGCTGGATCCTGTGGCAGCACAACCGTTGGGGTTGGTAGCTGAAGGGGCCGCGGAAGAAGCCTGCTACAGCACCATGCCCAGCACTTTCACTTCCGCTGCTTGGAGAAATCTCCACGTTCTTGGAGAATTAATTCCCTACTGCATCTCTTCCTTCGGTGGCACCTGCACCCCGCTTAGGCGTTTGAGAAATATTTGTTGTGGTTGGAGAGTCAGGTACCACCTCAGGGCTTAGGCACTGGGGTGAAGAAGACGAGAGCCCTTGGCACACAGCCTGTCCTGTCCTCCAAGTACCCAGGGCCAGCTAGGGCCCCTCAGCCGGTGCCTGTATCTGTAGAATGGGGATGTATCTTTTTTGCTTACCAGTTCCCATCTATACAGGAGCATAAGCCAGGGGTGGAGCGAAGCTATGGCTGATTTCGTAGACACCATACCCGCGAGACTGTTATTGTTTGGGCCCTGGGGGCGGGGCGACTAATTTGCAAGGAACGGAATCCAACAGCTGCTTGTATATATAGGGTGTTGTTTTTAATGCAATGAGGAAGCATTTGGGGGTTTTCGGGAGAGGCTTAAGGCATACCACTAGGAAACGCCCCTCACCCATCTCCATTCACATTAGAGGCCCTTCTCTGCAGCCCCCCTACCTCCAGCTCCTCCTTGTTGGGGAACATCATGTAATTCATGATCTTAATACCGAGTGATGTTACTGTTGACCTTGACCTGAACGCCCCAGAAAAGGTCCTTTCCTGTCCTGATACTAGCTTCTGGCCATGGAAGGGTAGGGAGCAAGTTGAGGATGGGTGAGGAGGGTGGGTGTTGGGGAATGGGATGTAGACTGGAGTGGGTATAGCGGGCTGCCTTTAAGTGCACAGTCTTGCTCAGTGCAGGTGAAGAAGGAGCTCTGGCTAGCCCGGTGAGGAAATTCTCCTGGCCCTTCCTCTACCACCTCTCAAAGCTCACAGAAATTGGCATGTGTACCCATCTAGTACACAGCTGGCGGCTATGAAATGGTACCTTCACTAGGGAGATTCAGACCTCCAGTGGCCTGCAGGGGATGTGTGTGTGTGTGTGTGTGTGTGTGTGTGCAACATTTTACCTTTTTGTTGTTCTTGTTGTAATTTTGTATTCAAAGAAGTTTGGTTTCTTTTCCTCTGCAAATGCTGGGAGACCTGAATTCGAGTTTTGAGAATAACCTCTTGCTGGACTCAAAAGCTTCGGGGCATACTGACCTTGCTGTGTATTTGGAGTATGTACCAGCTTGGGCTTAGGTTTGGGACAGGGTGCCTGTGTGCACTCTCTTCTTCCCTCCGGGGACCTTGGCAGAGCCCTTGTTCCAGCATCTGAGCTGAAGAGGGGTGGGGGCTGCAGATAGGTGGGGGCTGTATCGTAGTGTAGGCTCTCAGCCAGGTGTGCGGTACTCTGTAATTGAATACAGACTCGAGTGAGCTCCATGTGGGCATGGAAGGATGGGCAAGGGAGGTATCGAGGTTCCCCGCCCTCTCTCTCGGCTGAACCTGGAATCTCAAAATCTCCTGACTCCATCGAGCCCAAATGGTGCGGGGGGGGGGGGGGGGGGGGGGAACCTAGGAGCAGCAGAGATCCTAGAAGCGCGTGCATATTCTGTTTGTGCGGGCAGGCTCTCGCATCTTTGGTTAGTGGCAGTTACTTAATTAACCCGCAGATTAGGGCTGCCTTCTTTTGACACGTGCATATATTTTGGGGGAGAATATTCTTGTTCTCCTCAAACTCCAACCGGAACCGCTCAGGAGCCTCCCCGGGGAGCTATGACCTCTTCTCTTCCTCTTGTCTTTGCAGCTTTCCCCTTCCTGTTCCTCCTACCCACCCTTCCCTTAAACCCAAGTGGGCTTGGAGCTGAGTGGAGGACAGGCGTGTTACACACAGCTAAATAAATCATGTTTACGCTTGGCGTTCTTGGTAGTGGAAAAGCTGTTGGCTGTTTCCACTTCCTTATTTCTCAGCATTTGCTCCCTACCTGTTTTTGAGTACATGCCCAGAAATAGTAGTTTTGTCAAATGAGGGGATAATGCCAGCCAGCCTTTTCTGCTGCCAAGGAAGCTGCTGGATTTTGCAAAACAGAGTGACGTTTTTTTTTAGTGACACTGATTCCTCCCCCCCTCAAAGAAATTAGGGTGTGGAATAAGGGGTATTGAAAATGCACGTAGAGAAGGAGGGGGGGGGGAAGCTTCCTGGCTACCTTTGCTCAGGGCTCATAGCAAGCAGGCTTAGAGAAGAAAGGTCTGGATTTTTTGTTGTTGGTGGCTTCTCCCAGGGCAGCCGGCAGCCGTAGGAGGTGCAGAGGCTGTTCTGGGCCCTGAGAACTGAGTCAAGTTCCTTCACTGCAGTCCCAAGACTTCATTTTCTCAGATTTGGAGATATGGTGCAATGATTTTTTTTTCTTTCCTTCTGTTCAGATTATGGGTCTGTTTAGTTCCGGAGGCCCCCTGACTAGTACTTGCTACATTCTTTCTCTGAGGTACCAGTTAGGAATCTCTCCCGGGCTGGGGTGGGAACTTGTGGGAACCCTACTGACAAGGTCATTGTTTCCTCCGTACAGTATGAGCCACGCAGGCCTTCCCACCTCGGCATTTCACTCATGATGTTTTGGGGGCATCTGAAAAAGTCACTTTCATGTTGGGTCCCCTCTGCCAGGCAGAGGACTTCCTGGGTAATTACAGCTAAGTGCAGGCTTTTGGGTTAAAAAAAAAAAAAATTAGAGAAACGATTTCAAAAACAAGTGAATGGTAGATAAACACGTTGCTACCGGAGGGAGGCGAGACCTGTGTTCTCTGAAGGATTCCTTCAGGAGTTCTGTCCATGGTCCAGCACGTCCAGCCCTGTTACAAAGATGGCCAGGAAAAAAAAAAATACAATAAAATCAAAGTAGGCGTGCTCTGATTTCCCACAATTTCTAATGGGAATACTCTATAGTAGAGATGATATTTCCATTGAGGACTGCGCTGCCAGCATTTTTAATTACATTAAATAGTGGTATAAGCCTCAGTTGAATGTAAACCTCCGGTTCGGCTGCCGCCGTGAGCTTGCCGGCTAGATTGACTTGTAAGCATCATTGTTGCCAGTGTTAACGTGATATAACCATCTTTATTAAATTAATCCCACCAAGTGTTCATTTTTACGGATTTTGTTGTGCACACACCCCACATCACCTCTGGTGTCGTAGGAGATGAAAATAGATTTCATGGGGGTCGGGTGAGGGGGAGGGAGTAAGAAGATGACTGTTACTGTTAGTGCTTGGTCGACTCCCCCATGGTCCCCCCTAAAAGGAAATGGTGGCTTTTTTCTTTTTCTTTTCCTTTTCCTTTTTTTTTCCTTTCTGTTGCCACCTAATGCTACTAGGCTGAAAAGCAGGCTCACAATATGTATATTAAATGCCATCTACATACAGAAAACTGAGGTAAAGAGACGACTTGGTTGGAAAGTAATTATAGGCCTGTTCAGCCCTTTAGTCAGTGACATTTCAGACCCAGCTTAGAAACATAAAGAGACAGAAAGATCCTGTCCTTACGTGAGGCAAAGCATTCAACCCTGGTATTCTATGTCCATTCGGAAAAGGTACAAAGAGATAAAAGGGGGGGGGGGATAATCACCAACTAAATCTAGAGAAGAGCCGTGTGTGTGTGTGTGTGTGTGTGTGTGTGTGTGTTTTAAAATTATAATAGGGGAGATCAATTGCTTATAACTAACACATGCAGTAAAAACAAACCATGCGTTTAAGGGCTAGCAGGGATCTCTCTTTATATTTGATTTTCTTGAACCTTCCTTTAACCAAGTTTACTTCTGTTCCACCTGAAACAAGAAACCCAGCGACCCGGAGGCTGTGAGTTCGCTTCTGTCCTGGTGGAGTTTTACGGTCCGTTCCGCAGAAGGACAGCTGTGGGGGACTGGCCTCACCCCGGGCAGCTCTCCACGTGCGGGCGGGCGGGCGAGCGAGCGAGCAAGCGCCTTCTGCGCGCTCCATGCCCTGAGCTGGACTCACCGCACTAACCCCTGTCGGTGCTGCCCTTCCTTTTCATCGGCCTGCGCTGTTTTCTTCCCCTGCTCTCCAGGATTCTCGCAGTTCAGACTTCTGTCTCCCTTCTCTTTATTCTCTTGAGTTTTCCCCACGAGGGCTCAAACAAAATCCTGGGTTGGAGCTCCTGGCACTTTCTCACTGTAATGATTACCTGAACTCAGCAGTTTTCAAACATGTTTTTTTTTCAGGATCAGATTTTGGACAAGGGTCAAGTTCAATGTTTTCAGGTTATCGGTGTCAGGGCCCCATGGATGCTGTCAGAGAAGATAAAGGAGTCCTTAGTTTAAAACTCCTGGGAGGCCCCAAATCTGACAATTCATTTCCTGGGTTATTTCCCTCTTGTAACATGACTTGTTTTCACTGTGGCTCCCCCTCATCCCCGAGCTGTAAATGTAAGGAAACATGGGGACATACGTGAGGGATGCATGACTGAGCTTGTCGTTGGAGTCTGGCCCTAAGTTTTATCTGTGAAAGGACTGAAGCGTCCTGAC
>NC_081430.1:55761470-55876107 GCF_949786415.1 Peromyscus eremicus | reverse complement strand
ACACAACGTTTTTTATCATCCTTAAGACAAAGTAGCTGGCAAAATATTTAAGTGATCAGAAACAAATGTTTTTATTTGCCTGCGTGCGAATTGGGTTATCTGCCTATCTTGTTTATGAAATTTGGGGCTGCCTCTCCCGCACAGTATGTTCGCCTCTCGAATCTTCCCCGGTTCCCATTTCCATATTTCTGCGTGCTTCTTCTTTGTTAATCACTTGGCAAGCGCTTATTTGAATATTAAAAATTTCTTTAATCATCAAACGCAGGAGCACAGTCTCATGAATATTCATACTCTCCCCCTCCTCAGCCTGGATTCTAGTTCATTACCCTGCAGTAAAAGCCAAACGGCCATCAATCGCCCTCATTACCGGCTCTGGCGTTTTGATTGGCTGCCTGCTGCCCGTAGCTTTTTATTTTTTTTTAAATTTCCCTTCTCCTATGAGCTGTCTTATACCTGCCAACAACTTAAAAAAAAAAAATCAACAATGCAAGAATACATTTCTCTGGTTGAAAACAACTTAGCAAACTTGTCAAACAGCCCTTGTAGCGCGCTGGTTCCTCCCTGGACACTAGGACCGCATATCTCTCTCCCCAGTCCTCCTGGCCCACCCTAGCCCCCCCCCTCCCCGAAACCAAAAACCAAACAACAACAACAACAACAACGACGACGACGAAAACCCTACCCCAAAACAGAAAAAAAAAGGGGGGGAGGAAGAGATAGAATTAAATAAATAAATAAAAAAAGAGAAACTTGAGCCTCAGAGATGAATATTTGTCAAGAGAGTTGACGTAAGTTTCATTTGCATAATGACTTTGTACTTCTGCATTAATAAAATTTGCATATGAAGCCATGTTAATTACTCCTGATCATGCTTTTTGCATTCATGCATAGTAATTTTCTCCGACTTGTGAGAATTAATGTCTTGGCACGAGGGGGGGGGCGGGGGAAGGGGCGCGGGGACTGTCAGGTTCCCTCGCCAGAGTCCCTCGCTCACACGCGCTGGCGTGGCTGTCTGTCTCCTTTGATCTCTGACTCATTTCTGCACCATCAGTAGGAGTTCTCGCCTTTAAAAAAAATGTATCCGTTGAAAGGCACCGGTAGGGAGAAAAATAGACCTCTCCTCACGGTGTGTGCCAGGCCAGCTCCCGGGCTAGGAACATGGATTCTGCCACCTCCCGGATGCAGAGTGGCGGCCCGAGGATGCGGCACCAGGAAGGCTGCAGTGGGAAGACTTGGTTCCCCTCAACCCGGACTGGGCGGTTCCAGGCATTTTTTTTGTGTGTCTGCACGCTCCTGGCGGTGGGCGTGTCGCTGGTTAGTGCGCATGTGCAGGGCATGGAGCCCAGCATCTGCAGGGACTGCTTGCGAGGGAGGTGGGCTTCGGGCCCCGCTCCGAGTACTTCACCCCCAGGAAGGCATCAACAGTGATCTTGCCCCCTGTTTGGGTTTTAGCAAACATGCCACAGGCCTTCTGGGGAGACTTTTGCATAGTCTTTCGTAGGTGGCACAAATACCAAGAAGGCTGCCTAACCTTGACTTTGGAGACTCGTTTCCACGTATTTGAGAGGGGCAGTAAATATATCCCTATCCCATAGGAAGGCTTTACACCGTGGCATAATACAAGTATCAATTTTTCATTTCTTTCCTCCTAGTTAAAACACACCTTTATGATAAAAAATTGATCCAGTTAGGGTTTCATTACTAAGGGGCTGGGCTCCTAGACGCTGAAGTAGTGGCTGCACCCCTTGGCCACATACCTTGCTGCACCTGGGTCTGTTTGGACTGGGTTAGACTGCAAAAGCAAGTGTCTTTTACAAGAAAATTTAAAAAATTGTGTTGTGCATGTCATTATTGTGTCTGTGTGTACATGATGAACGTGGGTGGGTATGTGTGCTGTGGTGCATGTGTGGGGCTTGGAGGGCCGTTGCGTGGATTAGTTCTCCTTCCCACCTTTATGTGGGTTCTGGGGGTAAAACCCTAACCTGCTGAACCATCTCACAGGCCCACATCTTCTGTTCACTGTTTTGGAAGTGCTGGGAACGGAACCCAAGACCTCACGCATACCAAGAGACCGCTAACACTGAAGCCCAGCCCAGAGAGCTTGGGAGACAAGGTGTCCTGGAGAGGCTTCTAGGGTGCTTCCCGACTGGAGCAGGCAGGATGCTGTGAGAAGGATACAGAGGGAGAAAACAGAAAGCTCCAGGCCTAGAAATAATGAGGTTTCGGAGTAAGGACAGTAGTGGCTGTATTTATTAGGTGGCTGGCTCTGGCTGCGTGTTGCCCGAAAAGTGACCACCGTAGGTCACATGCTAGCAAATGGCTGAGGAGAAATTTGAACTCATCTTTCTGTTTCTGTCCAAACCCCTGTCAGTCTTTCTTTGTCTCTATTACTGTCTCTTCCTCTTGAGTATGTCAGGTGCATAATCTGTTAGCAGGTCTCTGGAGCTGTCTGTGTTCTAGATTCAAGGCCAGCATTCCTCCCAATAGAAGGCCGAGGCTGGGTAGTGGGCAGGGACAGGCCCAGAGACATACATGGTCCTTACCGGTAATTTTCTTTTAGATAGAAAGATTCACATATTGTGAAACTTGCTCAATTTGTCCCATTTGTGGCTTTGGGTTTATGTACAGTGTTGCACAGCCATTACTACTGTTTAATTATCACACCCCCAAATGACCCTGTAACCCGTTGGTCCTCAGTCTCCACTGCCCCCCAGCCCCTGGTAATCACTACTCGGTCTGCATGGTTTGCCTGCCCAGGAGCTCCTCAGAGAATTATAGGATAGTGGTTTCTCACTCAGCTTTTGTGGGGCTGGATGTCAGAGGTACCTCTGTGTGCAAAGCTCTGAGATGAGCTGTGTCTAGAGGGGACTTCCTGTGGGGAAGAGGTTGCTCTAACAGTCCCATAGGGGACCCACACCCTCCTGCCCTTGGAGCAGGTAGACTTCAACGAGGTCGTCATGTCTGATGAGGCCCTGTGGCCACCTGTCTAGCCAGAGTGTTACCACCTGGTGTGGGTGTGTGACTTCATCTCGACAGACTCTGGAACAGCTCCGGTGACATCCTTCCAGGCTGAGGCAGCATGACATCTCCTTTCTGCTCCTTGGCCGTTCTTCCCATCAGAGTCTACTCTGAGGAGCTCCTGTTGGCATTCAGTCATGACACGTGGTGGTGGCTGAGTTAGGGCCCTCTGTAGAACCCAGAAACCTGCTGCTTTCACTGATGGATATGCTGAGGTCCCGGAGGGCTCAGTCTTCCTCCACCCCCAGGTGGCTCCTGGGTTCAGGATACAAGGTACCCTGCTCACTCTACCTACCCCGGCTGCAGGCTTTGGAGACACTGTTGCATTCATGTCCCTCCTCTCTGTCCCTCCTCTGGAGTCTCCGTTTGGAGTGAGAGGTGGCCCTCCCTGGTAAGCACGGTGGTTGTCTTATCACTTAGTGCAAATTCACTGTGATGGCTTCTGGTGATCCTGAGCTCTCCGTGGTCTAAAAGGGGGACCTACCCAGGGAGGGATTCAAGGCCCTTAGTGGACAGGGCGAAGTACAGTGTCTGATGCAGTGGGCTTTGAGGCAAGCACTGTCCTTCCAGGGGAGCTGGGTGGCACTGGCCTCACGTTGTCTTTGCTTGAGTCCCATAAGAAAACTGTGGTGTGGCTTTCTGTTCTACGTTTGGCACTGGAACTGTCCTTGTGCTTATTGACCACGCCTTTCTGGGGGGATGTGCCAACCCGGAAACATCCGGAGCATTTGAATATATCACTACCTTAGTGGGATCCAGTAGAGTCAGGGCTGGCACTGGCTTCTTGGCTGGACATCAGTGAGCTTCAAGCTGGGGGCGCTTCTCAAATGCCCTGAGTACCTTTATCCTTTGTTTACACATGGGCAGTGGGATTTTGAGGAGACCTGCGACTGGGAAGGCTTGCTATTTCTGTGGCTATGGCAGCTGTTTGGGTCTGTGCAATGGGTATCCTCCGTCTTGTGCCCAGGAGCATGTTAGAAAGCTGGATTGGAGAAAATTGACAGGGTCTGCCTCCCAGTAGGGCTTGCATGGTTCTGTGGCTCTCCTGGGAGGAGGGAGTTCCCTGTGGTGGCTGTGGAATAGGCAGATGCCCACCTGTGCAGATCTGCAGGTGCCAGGAAGTGAGACTTCGG
This sequence comes from Peromyscus eremicus, assembly GCF_949786415.1. Taxonomy (NCBI): domain Eukaryota; kingdom Metazoa; phylum Chordata; class Mammalia; order Rodentia; family Cricetidae; genus Peromyscus; species Peromyscus eremicus. The sequence goes on along the minus strand of NC_081430.1, from coordinate 55,871,956 downwards.
CCTCCCCTGCAGAGCTGGTGAGGCTTAGCTGCCCATCATCTTGTGGATATTTTCTTGTCTCTCTGATGCTTCTCTGCTCAATTATTTACCCAGGGAATTTGGGCTTCTTCACTTGTGGTTTTGGCAAGACCTTCACACAAATGTTTTGCCCTGGTGGTCTCTTAACCATGTAAGATAAACGGCCAAATCAAACCCAGGTCTTGCTGGCAGTGGAGGTTTACTGTGGGGCTGGGTGGAGGCAAGACAGCGGCCCCCCCAACCCTCCTGCTCATTGCTGTCACTGGCTGTCAGATGAGGGAGTGGAGACTCCTGAGCCAAGGTGAAGACATTAAGAGGCATCTGGGCCGTGCTAGGTTTTCTTGTGGTAGGGGAAGGAGGAGGAAGTGAGGGCATCTTGTGGGCCACTGGGGCTTCGGTACTGCTTGCCAGGGTCTGGAGAGAGGCCTCAGGTGATCAGCTAGGCAGGAGGCTCATCAGTGTCCAGACCCTTGGAGGTAGACTTGAGGTGGCTCAGGCCTGTCCAAAGAACCTGTACTGATACAGTACAGCTTCCTGCCTCGTACAAAGAGGGGTCGCTCATCCTCAATTGAAGCCTTCTCTGGTTTGTTCCGAAAGACCCCCCGCCCAGGGACTCTTAACTGGGAGTGGGGGCCCTGACAGGCCTTCTGTGCCTTAACCCCCTGCACTAGGCCCCTAAAGGCAGGGTCCCTCAGAAACTATGTGGCAGCTGCAGGTATAGCCTCTGCTAATGTCCTCTGTGCACCCTGACCCCTTCTCCCTTGTTCGGGCCCCAGTTGCCATCCTTGTAGGGCTAGTATCCTCGGGGCCAAACCCTCCTGGAGGCTGTACTGTAGCCCTGTGCCCCAGGCCCCCTCCTGTGCCCCAAGCCTCTAGTACAGTCCAGGGCCCAACTGACCAGTCTTTTCTATTGTTTTTTCTCCAGGGCCGTGCAGGCCTGCCCAGCTGCCAACGATGGCCCCCATAGCTGCCTCCTCTTCCCACCCTCCCACATCTGTGATTACTTCACCTCTGCGTGCCCTGGGCGCTCTCCCACCCTGCTTCCCGCTGCCTTGCTGTGGCGCACGCCCCATCTCGGGCGACGGGACTCAGGGTGAGGGTCAGATGGAGGCTCCCTTTGGATGCCAGTGTCAGTTGTCAGGTAACAGAGCCGCTGCGGTGGGGGAGGCGGGATCCCGGGATGGCGGGCTGTGCCCTGGGCAGAGCTGGGGACCCAAGGTGGGGTCCCAGGGGAGATGTATTCCCCCCCACACTGACGCCTTTTGGGGGATGGCAGCGGACGTGGCAAAGGGTGTCAACCGAATTGTAAACTCGTGCCGGTTCCCAGGGGCTCAGGGGCCCTCACCTTCATGTGTCCCCTCACCCCCAAATTCTGAGAGTCTCGCTCCCAGAATGCACTGCCCAACCTCCAAGTTTCATCTCTTTGGGCTGTTTAGCCAAAGTTTAATTGGATAACACTTAACATCTGAGGGAGGTTTTTTTCTGCCCCTTGCCTCGGCTGCTCTGCCACCCACCCCAGACAAGGGTAGGAGAGGATTCCTGGGTTGTCTGTGTACAGTGCCGGAGCCGTTCAAAATGCTGACTTTCTCTGTGGGACAATGTGTTGCCCATTAACTTAGAGGGAAGGAAAAAAAAAAAAAGTCGTCCCAAAGAGGAGCCTTTTTAAAAAAAGCTGTGGCCATGGGTAGCAATGAAACATTGTGGGCGTCTGGGGTGGAGACTGAAGGTTGGTAGCTCTGGGCAGACCCCAGACCTGCTCCAGTCCCCTCTGCTGCTGTTGCAGGCCAGTGGAGCTGCCTGTTACACAAAGGGAAGCCACAGCCAGGTGCTGACGGTGCCTCCACTGCCCCCTTGCTCTGTCTCCCCGCAAACACACAGACATCTGTGGCCTGGGGTCCCCACGAGGTCGAGGAGAGAAGGCCCTCCCTGCAGCCTCTTGGTGGGGCCTGGTTTGCAACACACTGTAGCTTCGGGAGCCAGGATGCTGACACAGACTCACGTGGCGAGCAGCTGTGGCCCGGTTTCCGTGGCCAGGGCCAGGGAGGGAGAGGGTGGCTTCAGCGCTGGGCCACATTCAATTTGTCCCTGCTTCCTTGCCAGGCACGTTGCAAGCTTTCTCTTGACTCAAGCTGGGAAAGAAAAAATACTCATATTGGGCAGGTTTTGCTTTTCATTTGACACTGTCTCAGGGACCTCTCTTACTGGAGATTTGGCTTTGCACACGGCCACAAGTAGCCCCTGCTCCAGGGTAAGACCTCCCTGGCGTCTCTACCAGTGGGGTGGTCTGCAGCCTTCAGTACCCGCCCCCCCCCCAATATTTCCGCTATGACAGGTGGTTATGTCATTGGCTCTGATATCCAGGACCAGGAGTTCTGGTTCCTTATTGGGCTAATGTCTTGAGTGTATAAAGTAGAGGCCAAAAATCCCCCAGGGAAGAGTTGAAAGAGCTTACAAGGCTTCCTTCCTGGCTAGCCTGCTTCCCAAGGCTTCCCTTCCTAGCCAGCCTGATCCCCAAGGCGACCCAGGATTCATGGAGCTTGGAAGATCTGTTTTGGGAATCTGTGGGAGACTCTGTTCACCAAGCTTGGAGTGCCTGCTGGTCAGGGCGGCTGACCTGTTCTCTGGATCCCTGAAATGCGTGCTGCAGCCTTGAAGGCCTGCACCCACTTAGGGGCGGGGGCTGCACTTTCAAAGATCAGCCTGAGTGTTTATGGCTAGACTCGGTCAAGTTCTGCATGTAGAAACATGATCTCTTTGTCTCCTGTGCCACTGGGGTGTGCTTAACCCTCTGCTGGCCCTCCTTAGGAGCTGCTGCCAAAGTGGAGGACTGAGTTGCCTTTGATTTGACGGGGCTCTCCTGGTACCTTTGTGTCAAGTGCCGAGCAGGAGCCATTCCTGTTCCCATTTTGTAAGTGAGTGGGAGGGGCAAAGGCTGGGAGGCCATGGCTGAGCCCCCTTCAAGAGTTGGGCTTAGTCCTGGGGATTAGCTCAGTTGGCCACACGACCTCTTCTTAGATGCAGTGGAGGACAGACAAGGTCCGCAGGGTCCTGGCAGCCAGGGGAGTCTGCTGTCTGTCCTCACTTGTTTTCTCAGCGTAGCTATCTGTCGTGTACTAGGCATGCGTCATGTGCTTTACTTTCCCACTTTATAGGGGAGCTTCAGAGCCTCAAGGTCTCACAGCTCAAACTCGTTCATTCCGTAGTTCACTGTAGGCCCTTAGGCACGTGGTTGGTAGGCCGTGTGCAGACACAGGCAGAGTCAAGTACGTGGGTCCCTTGCGTACCTTACAGCTTACAGTGTGGGCATGGAGGTCTATCCTGAGATGCATGGGAAGGGAGGGAAGGAGAGGGAAGACCATAGAGAGGAAGTGGCTCCCATCTGACACTTGCTTCATCTGTAGTACGAGGTCACCATGGACTTCAGGGCCCTGTCCATGTGTGATGATTGTGGTGCTGGGGACAGGGGCAGCAGTGAGGGTCTGAGCCCCGGGACCTCTCTAGGAGCTGGCTCCTGAGGGATCTGCTGTTTTTCTTCTTCCCATTCTTTGTCCCATACCCGGTGCTGTTCTTAGCCATGTTTCTGCCTTGTTAACTTAGCCTGCATCAGGCCGTACTGCTGTGCTGTATTTTCTGATAAATTTTGAGACAGTCAAGTGTCTTCTTCCAGTAGATTTTGTCCCTTTGGTTCTGTTCCTGGCACTGGGCTGTTTGCTGAAGTGTTTTTAGTGCCTGTTTAATTAGTAGCTGCAGAGGAGGCATAAAGTCGCCAAGAACCCTCGAGGAAGGAGGGGCCACAAAGACCGAGCTCTGCGGTACTCAGTGCGCTCCGTCCCTCTTCTGATCAGGGCGCTTTGAACCTCTCTCTTCAAATTAACTCAGGAGGCCTGAGCTTCGCACAGGTTAATTGCATGCCCACAAACACACTCTGGGTTATTTATAGAAGGTGTGATTTCATAGGAGAGAGAGTTACCCAGATACACCCAGGCCCTGCTGGGACCCCTCACCCATACTTCTCTCAGATGCTCACAGCCAGGAGAAGGGGCACAGGGGCCCATTGTCCTGTGGATTCTGCAGAGATTCTATGCGGCTTTGAGTCAAGGTGCTCTTGGCAACTGAAAGATCATCTCTCAGAATTATCAAGGTGGCTCTGTAATCAAGAGCCACAGCCAACTGCCCTGCCCCGTGCCATCCAAGGACCAGAGGCCTTGAACATGTCATTGTCCTCTTTAAGCCTCACCCCCTTTCCTGTTACCCCCCCACATATATATGAATGTAATATTGAAAAGTAATGCTCCATGAGTGGATCTGTGGACTAAAACAGGTTGGGCTTTTGTGGGTCTGGGCCTGTATAGAGTCTCCAAGGCAGAATCCAAGGATACTCAAATGACAGCTGAAAGTTACTGGGCTCCATCCTGTCCTCAGTCCTTCCCTGCTCCCGAAGGCATCATGATCAAAAAGTGGCCTTCAGAATGTATCAGGCTGCCTTAGTGAGTGACATACGCAGCTAGCCATGTGGCCTCACCCAAGTCATTCCCTGTCCCCTCTGCTCCTCCATTCTCTTATCTGTGAAATGGGCATAAGTATAGGGCATGCTCTATGGTTGTTTGGAGGATTTTTCGTGAGGTCATTTGGGGCAGATATTCAGAACAATGCTCTGCATGTAACAAGCCCCACAGACGGTATGATTCATACGCAGGCAGAAGGGGTTTCGCAACCTGATGGCGTTACATATCTGGCACCGGGTGGGAGCTTCCTTTAAACCACATCCCTGGTTTCCATGCTTAAAAGCATTTAGCCTCTTGGCTAGCTCCATCATGCACCAGCGTTAGGAGGTGGAATGGGAACTGGGAAACTTCATTGCATATTTAGAAGCTGTAAATGGTCATCAGCCAGAGTGATTAATGCATGTGCTTGGCGAAGTTCAAGGTCTCACGCAAGAACACACAGCATCCAGGCTCAGGGAAGTGGAAGTGTTTGGATTTAATAGAGGGAGTCAGTTGCAGTCATTAGTATATGCTGAAATCACAGGGCAATCTTGTAAAGTTAAATTCAATTTACTTTTCTACTGAAATTGTGCTTGCTGTGTTATTTAACTAGTCTGGGGTTTCTTGGCATGGGTTAAAGGGACAATAAAGATAAAAGAATACCTGTAAGTAAATAGTAGGCTTTAACAGTGGAATCTATCGTTTTCTCCTCCTTCAATTATATCCCAGTGTTCGTTTTGTGTTGGTTTTTATAACTGGAGCCCTCCAATGGGATGCCTAGGTTCAGACCACCCTAGCTGTGGAGGCTTGATGCAATTAATACAGTCTGTCTGGAAAGTGGCCTTATTTCTGGAAGTTTTATGTTAATGATATGGTCTGCGCGCTGCACATTTCATACCGAAATGAAGATGGGGCTGGAGTTTCTTTCTGGACTGGGTTTGATTAGCAGTAGGGGCTCACAGGGCAGCCGCTTCCCTAGGGGACAGAGATTGGCAGTTCTCCCTGGTCTGCACTGCCTGGTGGGTGTGGTGTACTGGGTGCTGGGTGGGGGACATTTGAGCCTCCATGGAGACCAGAAGGAGGAGGGCGAGGGCCATGAGGGTGTAGTAGGGAACTGAGTGTGAGGGAGGTGGGTGACGAACCCCTGGAGACAGGTAGCAGACACACGTGTAGGCTCCAATGCTTTTGGGGTGAGGGGTGCTTTCTGAGCTCACCAGGTCCTGTGTCAATGGGGCTGGCTCAGTGGAATTATTAAAAATGTAGAGAGCCCTACTGGGAATGTAGTTCAGGTGGTAGAGTGCTTGCCTAGCATGCATGAAACTCCCTAGTACCACGTTGTGTAAAGCAGGTATGTAGCGCAAGCATGTTATTCTCACACTTGGGAAATGAAAGCAAGAAGATTAGAAGTTCAAGGTTATCCTCAGCCACACATCAACTTCATAGGTCAGCCTGGGCTATGTGAGGCTCTGTCTCAAAAAAAAAAAAAAATTCAATTAATCATTTGTCCCCTCACAATGTCTATACAACAAAGACATTGGTGGTCTCACCCGACGACTGACATTAACGGCATGGTTGGCAGTTCCTGGCGGGCTGGTTCCTTGGACTGACTGGTGTCTGTGCCATCTTGGGATGGCCCCACTGTAACTGCTGTCTTCCAGTGCCTGCCCAAGACCTGCCCGCTATCCTTCCTGACTGGAAGCATTCCAGTAGAGGCCATTAGAGACCAGCAAGACTCCTGGAGTTCAGGAAGCCCGTGTTCATGCTGGTGGAGGTAGCCGAGGTTGACAAGTATTTGGTGGACTCCAGAAAAAGGCCACTGTCCATGTAACTGGCAAATCACACCTTTCAGCACCAACAGGGGCCCAGAGCAGCTGGAGAGGGGGGTCAGGGGAGGGCCTAGGGCTGGCCAGTCAGGGCCGGACGCACTGGGGGCGACTGCCTTTGGATGAAAGGGGTCATCATCCCAGCCGTACAGACGCTGCTGCACCCTCTGCCGGCCCTTCTGAAGGCAGAGCTAAATCAAAGAATTCTGTTCGGATCTGGACAAGATGTTGCTGTTTTTCTGCTCTGACGGGAGAGGCATTTGGAAAAGCAGTTTTCTTTTTCTTTCTTTCTTCCTTTTTTTTTTTTATAGCTGTCTTAAAAAGGAGTTTGGCTGTTTAGCACAGCTGGTGCTCATTACATTATGGACTGGCAATAAAATAGCATGTGTAATTAATTTTTAATGCAGCGCTGGATGCAGCACTTTCCAGCAGTTAGTGGATGTGAAGACCCAGCGCTGGCTGTGGACATCAGAGGCCTCAGAGCTAGGCAGCCACAGGCTCCTTGAGAGGGGGTTTGACAGTGGTGGGAGAGGCTGGGCACCACCCTCCATGTATGTGGTGGGGATCCCATCCAGAAAGGAGTTTGCGATGCATGCCCCGAGGTTCAGATCAACCCCTAGTGAAGCAGGATCAGGGGTCCTCATCGGACATCTCATCTGACCCCCTTCAATATCTAGATGGGGAAACTGAGCCAGGCAGTGAGGAGGACGCCGCAAGACACAAACGACTGGCAGAGCTGACTTGTCTCTATGTCTGTCGAGCTCTGGCCACTAGGCCATACTGCCTCTCTTTTTACGTTGAGACAGCAGCTCTTGTATCCCAGGCTGACCTTGAACTCACTTTGAAATAGAGGATGACCTTGACCTTCGGTTCTCCCGTCTTAACTTGGAGTGCTGGGATTTCAGGTCCCTAACACCAGACCCTGTTTTATACTGTGCTAAGGACTGAACCCGGGACTTCCTGCATGCTAGGCAAGCACTCTTCTGATGGTGCCACATCCCCAGCCAGCATTCTGAACCCCCTTGAGTTCACACTGAGAACTAGTGAAGGACACCTGTTATCCAAGGGAGATGCTAAAAAACTAGTTTCTGTGTTGCTGCCAGGCGGGATGCCCTGTGCACTGGACTTGGCAGCAGGTAGCATTTTGACAGCAATGAGCCTTATATGTGGTCCTGGGACTCTCATGAGGTTTTTTTTTTTTTTTTTTGTTTGTTTTTTGCCTCTGCTGTGGGGCACTCTCGTGCATGTCCCTGTTCGGAGACCTCCATGCCTCTATGGCTGCTGTCCAGTCTCTGGGAACTGCAGCATAGACTTGTTTGAATTAAGCTTACATGACCCACACGTGTTAACAAAGGAAGCCCCGGACCCAGGACATTCTTGGTCGCAGTCTTGGTGCTAATGGGCATGAGTGCACGCCCCTAGGCCTGCCTGCTCCCCTTCTCTGAGCCTCAGCTTCCTCGCTTGTCAAATGGGGTAAAAATACCCCCTTTGGGAGGGCACTGAGAAACTTCGGTCAGGGTGTTGCTGGGCCATGGGGTAGCAGGCTGGGTGACCTTGGGTACAGAGGCCCTGTGACAGCGGTCTACCGGCTCTGTGGCAATCCTTGCCTGCCAGTTTCTTAGCATGAATGAAATGGGAGCAAAGACCATCACTCCCAGTGCTTTTAGGACTTGCTGCTGTTACCTATAAAACCTACTATGCACCGGCCCTGGCCCTTGTCTCACATCTTGTCCTCATCCTCCAAGAAGAGGTACCCTTTCACCCCACTTGAGTGTGCTCTTAGGGAGCACAGGCTACCCATTGGAGATCACACAGCACCAAACCCGCAGAGGGGGAGGGCTGATCGCTGCTCGGCCTTGAAGCTGTGCTTCTGCCCATCCCCTCCCCATTTCTATTGGGCTGCGGCAGCTGCTTGGACCTGCCTAACGTACGTGGAGCATGCGGTAAGAAACCAGCTGATACTTGGATGTAGTCCCCGAGAGCGTCCCCTGGGTTCTCCATTTTACTGACCACATTTGTGTCTGACCCTGGCCTAGAAATGGGACCCTTGGGTGTGTGAGAACCAGAACGTGCTAGAGATTCCTGAGGGCAGAGGTGGAGAAGGCTGCCCCTCGATCCTGCTCAGACCGTGGCCACTTTGACTTGGGCCTTCATGTGTGACTGGGCTTAAGAGGGACACAAGGAAGGAGAGCGCTGAAGAAGAGAGGTGGAGCCCCCCACAAGACTATTTTGGCAAATTGCCGTAAGCCTGGGTTTCTGGTGTCTGGGTGGGAATCCGGCCTGCCTCTCCTGTGATTGTGGCAGGGCCTGCATGTGCAGGGGCACAGGACACTGGTGGACATTCTGGGGCCCCAGGAGGTGAGAAGATGCAGGGCAGGTCTGTAGTCAGGTAGTCCTAGGGGAGAATTGCTTGCTTTCTTCGTTCTCTGCAGAATCAGACCCCACACTCCCGGGAGAAACTGAGTGTGCTGTTGTGACATGGCTTGGGGGGGACACATTAAGTACTGAAGCGGTACGAGGACGTGATCATGTTTTTTTTTTTTTTAATATATAATTATAAGTACACATAAGAATTATGATTGTGACTTCTTTTGTTTTCTCCCTCGTCTGTTGCTAGAGACTGAACCCAGAGTCTTGAGCTTGCTGAGGTGAATAAAAAGGCTTGTGTTTTCCAAAGCCGCGGCAGGGGCAGAAGGAGAAAGGCTGTCCACTGTCGGCGGGTTACCGTGAACTCCGAGTAGTTGAAACCATGAAATACAGTCGAGACCGGCCAATTTAATCCAGTGTTGGGAAGAAGCCGGGGCGGAGGGTGGGTGGGTGGGTGGGTGTCCCTCCGTATGCCGCTCGCTTTCCAGTCCTCATTAGAACTTAGAGGACCCGTGTCCTGGCCAGCTCCGTGGTCCCCTGTCTGGACATTATTATAAGTGACAGGAGGTGTCATGTTACCTCGGAATATGGTCACAGGCGGTGGAGGCAACACCCTTTACTTCCCCTTCTCACCGGGGTCTTATGTCTAGCAGCGGGTCCACCAGGAGGCGGTCAGACGGTCTTCTCCACAGTCCCAGCGCACACGAGGTCCTTGGCTGGGGCCTTCTGAGTTTTGTGTTCAGACTCTCCTTGGGACTGACGTCTCCCAGAACGCACAGGTGGAGAAGGCACTGGCATCTAAGATGTAGCGTGGCTGGTATCGAATGGTGTGTTGGATGATGGCTTTCCGGAGTCTGGGTGCCGCTGGCTTTCCGGCAAGCTTCTACCTGGCAGGTACAAGTAGGGAGAGACACAAACATGAATCATGGCGCTCCTAGGGGGCCCAGGATAATAGGACCATCTATATTTTATGGTTTCTGTAGAAGGGGTCGGAGGGCTCGGGTCTTCTCCAAGGAGGTTAATGCAAAACCGAAGTTACTATCTGCAGAAACAGGCAGATGGGATCGGTTCGTAAAGTGGGACATTAATTATTGCCTTTCTTAATAAGGTTGCGACTGGCTGATGGGGTAAGGCCTGCCCTGCCGGGTGGGTGTATGTGTCTGTGACTCCAGCCGATATTAACCTGGCCTTGGTGAAATTCAGACTTGGTGCTGTCACCCTGAATTTCTTTGTGTTTTTATTAACCAGCTCATTTATTCTGTATTTAATCATAAAAGAAACCATCGATGGGTGGCCCATGAAATGTATGCCCCAGACTTTTGTTTTATTTCATGTTTGGGAGAGGGTCTCATGTAGTCTAGGCTAGTCTTGAACTTGCTGCCTCTGTCTCAGTGCTGGCATTACAGGTGTGATTCACCACACCCGGTGTCTGTGGTGCTGGAGAGCAAACTCAGGGTCTTGTGCACACCAGACAAGCACCGTATCAACTGAATGACATTCTCAGTGCCTGACGAATTGAGTGTCACAATGGTTCAAAGGTAGGGAGGGCCATGGAGTATCCCCACCCACCCTGAGAAAAAGTGGGTTCTTTGTGTAGCCCCGGCTGTCCTGGAACTTGCTCTGTAGACCAGGCTGGCCTCAAACTCAGAGATCCACGTGCCTCCCGTCGGGTAGATATACCACCCGAAGTATTTTTTATTGTGGATAACATATATATAAGATTTACAATTTTGGTAGGTGGCTATCACTGCCGCTGCTGATCGCTAAATCCAGAGTCTTGGGCTTGCTGTGGCAAGCTCTACCACTCAGCGGCAACCCTAACCTCATTTTTTGACTGTTTTTAAGTGTGCACTCCAGTTGTACTGAGTACATCGCAACGATGTGGCCGTCACCTCTTTCCATCTTTGGAATTGTCTCGTCTCCAACAGAATTCAGTCTCCCATTAAACAATAACCCCATCCTGGCAACCACCGTTCTACTTCCGGTTTGTATGAAAGCCACAGCTCCAGGGTGGCATGACTTGGACCGTGTGTGTGTGTGTGTGTGTGTGTGTGTGTGTGTGTGTGTGTGTGTTTACTCAGCTCATCCAGGGTGTAGCAGGTGTCATAGTTTCTTTCCATTCTAGGGCTGTGTACTATTCCCTTGTGTGTATGGGCTTCATTCGCTCTCGCGTTCATCCATTGATGGGCACTGGACAGCTTCCGTCTTCGCCTGATGTGAACACTACAATTGTTACCCTGGGTATACACGTCCCCCTTAGGTTCTCTTGGGTGTGTACCTAGAAGCAGGATAGCTGGATCATAGATGACTCTGTGTTTAGTTTGAAGGCAGTCGCCCGACTTGTCCACAGAGACTGCCCCGTTCTCTATCCCTGCTCATGCTGCACAAGGCTCCAGTTGTTGGGGGTTAAAGTCAAGGAAGTCATTCTTCGGAGAAATGGGAACCAGCTGAAGGGACATAGTGCACCCTGGGTATGATTTGAACCAGGCCCCACTGACTCAGGCTTAGCTTTGCTTTGAGTTACCTGCTTTAATATTTTGTGAGGGTCTCAGCCCCCTAACTCCCCTCATGACAACTTTGTCTTCTCAGTTAGCTGGTTTTAAGCAGGCAGCTAAACATTCACCCAGCATGAAGATTCGGGGAAGAATCTTAGGTGAATCAGATGATTTTCACTGTCTGATTTCACAGACAGCAAAGGGTGACACATTGCCCTCTCTGAGCCTCAGGGCTTTCTCTGTTTCAAGGGATCCTCTTGCCGGCCTCATTCCCTTGACTGGAGGAAGGGTGTCCAATGAGTGGCCTTGGGTCCTTTGTAGACTGGCACAGTAGTTATGAGACGTCTGCAAAGATGATTGCTCAGGGTTGTGCATTATAAGGTCACTAAATGACTAATCATTTAGTCACAGACACGTGTAACATTTTGGGTCTCACTAGCCAACCCCCTGCATGGCCCCACGCTGTTGGACTCTAGGCCCTTCCAGGTCAGGAATCCCACTTTGGTTACTTTGGGGGCACATCTAGGCACTGTGTGATGTTTCCCTGCTGAACTCCAGAGTCGGTCTGGATGGGATGGCCACCGGAATGTCATGCTTCTCAGCTGCCTGGCACCTCTGGCCAGCTCTTCTCAGGCTCAGTGGCAAGCTGTGTGGCCACATCTGTCCCCACCAGTCCAACCCATGTCAAGTCAAGAGTATAGAGAGAATGTGGGTGTGTTTGGAGTTGGGGGGTTCAAAAAGCCTGTAATGATTATGAGAAAAAAAATTAACGGAGTTGAATAGAAGCTAAAAATAGCCGGACACACATTTGCCTATAATCTTTTTTTTTTTTTTTCTAAAGAAAACATAATTATTTTTGTGAACCAGCTCTGAGAAGCCAGGAGTATTTTTAGCCCATGTCTTTTAGGACACTGGGCATCATCTCAGAAAGAACATCTCTGAGCCCACCAGAATGTAGTGATGTCACAAGTTGGGTGACAACCCCTGGGGGATCAGGGTCTGGAGTTAAGGGAACCCTGTCCTCAGCCCTACTTTGCTGAGTGTGTGTTTGCTGGAGGAATAGTTCTTGAGAGTCAGACTGTGGCTTCTGTGGGTGATGCAGCTGGGGGCATCCTGGTCACACGTGGACAGGTAGCTGTTGCATTGACCAGTTGACAGCTGGCTTAGCTCTGGGTGGGTGGGTGGGTAGGTGGGCTTGTGGTTGGACCAGTCCAGCCTGCTACCTCAGCACATCTGCAAGGGTCTTGAGGGAAACTGGGGCTTGAGGGAAAGGATTCTAAGCCTTCTTGTTGGGAGCCAAACATGGCCTCACGTCATCTCCCCATTTTTCCCATTGCCTCTGCCAGGGTCATTGGGCCTGGCATAGTCTCTGTAATAAAAAGCCCTGTGTGTGCGTGTGTGTGTGTGTGTGTGTGTGTGTGTGTGTGTGTGCGCGCGCACATATCTGTGCCTGCCTGTAGGTAGGTGTGTAGCTGTGAGTACGTGTGTGTTTGGATATGTGTGAGCATATCAATGTGTGTTTATATTGGTGTTTGTTGTTTGTAGGTGTCCTGTGAATCTCTATGTGAATGTGACAGTGCTGTCTGTCTGGTGTGTCTCCTGCACAGGCGTGTTCTTCCTGGGTTGTGGTGCATGCTGACATGGCTTAGCATTGCAGCCTGCTGTGGCCTTGGCGTGAGTGTGTCTCTGAAGACAGATTCTCTTCCCAGTGCTGGCTGGGGAGTTCACTGTACCTAGGCCAAGACATCGTGACCAGTCCAGAGTGTGGCTATGCATGAGTGTGTGCAGGGAGACCAAAGGCTCTGAAGTGGATGGTGGGTCCTTATTCTGGCTGTGACAAGTTGTGATTGTGGGTGGATGAACGAGCCTGTTTCCTCATCTGAAAAATGGGAATGGTGCCAACTGAGTGTCCCAGTCAGCCATGACAACAGGACACGTGCTTACCACGAGCTTCACTTCAGCACTCCTCACCCTCCTCTGTGAAGAAGACATTTTCATCAATCCCACTTTACAGATGGGCAAACTGAGGCGTGGAGACTTCAGAAATATTCCTTTTGAGTCTTCCCCGGCTGTGATGCACTCACTGCCTCAAGCAGCAGCTGGCCCGGTGTCACTGTTACATTTTATTGTTGTTATAACTATAATTATCATCCCCAAGATCATCACAGCGGCCGTTTCCTGGGTGGAGATATTCCTCTGGTGCGGCTCCAGCCAGCCCCAACTCCTAGCCTTGTTCATCCTTTCTGGACAGCTCATCTTCCATCTACCCTCTTCGTGCTGCCCCTCTTCCATTTTGAGTTAGTGTGTCTGAGGTCTCAGAGCCTTTCTGCTCTAATTGAGATAACGAAAGCAGTCTCCCCCCCCCCCCCCCGCCCCAGAATCTCCGCACTGAAAGTCAAGTGCAAAGTAATGGTTTTCATTCGTTGACCCCCCCTTCCTTTCTCTTCTAATACACATCTCTTTAGGAAGGGATTGGCTGGATGCAAACGGCTAATAACCTATGGATTTATGGAAGCAGCTCAAGCCGGCTTCATAAGCCTGGATACCTGCAGTCAGCGTCCTGTCTCTTTAAGCTGAGGCTCCGACTTGCCGTGGTATTTTACAGAGCCTGGTTTCATTTATGCTGGAGCCAGACTTACTATGTGAGCGTCGTCCGCATGCTGGAATTAGTCTTAAGCTTGCTTCTGTGGCGTTGCCAAATTCCATGTTTGTGTTTTATTTAGAATTCTTTTCACGGCCAGCCGATTCTGTGCCGGCACACACAGGCACTGTTGCGCCCCATGGAGAAAATAAGCGAGCTTGCGTTTTCTTTGGCAGAGGCCGCGGCCACAATAGACTGTGGTCTCTGAAACATTTTTTAAAAGCTATTTTAACCCATAACAGATGCATAAAGTCGGCGCAGGCATGCCAGTTTTCTTAGTTTTAATTAAAAAATAATTACAGTCTAATGGGATGTTAGTGACACATTTGGATGAATGGTCGGTGACATTATCTGCAACTTATAAATTAGTGCCTCTCCCTTGGCTGGGGCAGGGCCGGGGAAGATTTGGGGAGGGACATTTGCATATCTGTTCTTAATTGCAGGGTGGGGGCTGGGAGGGAAGCATCACTGGGTTGGAGACTGTGGGGCAGGACAGAGACCTTGGTCAGCTGCACTCGGTCCCAGCATGTGTGACACAGGCATCTGATAGCATCTTCCTTCCCAGCACTATCATACAGGAAACTCACCTGCAGAGTCCTCTCACATGTGGAAGTGGGGTGCCTGGGGTCCTGCAGGTCCCCTCAGCTTCTGTCATCTCTCTCCTTCAAGATGACAGGTAGCACCAACTGGGACCTGCTGGGCCTATGTGAATAAGAAGGTCCAATGGGAAGGAAAAGGGGCAGAAAACGCGACAGCATCTTGCCAGGTGCAGAGGCTGTGGGAAGCTTGTAGCCCACACACCCTAGCTTCAGATTGTATGGAAACCTAGTCACTCATTGAAGTCCCAGCAAAGGGAGGTAGGCTAGAGGTTTGTGCATTGTGGGGTGTCTGCAGATGCCATCTGGGAACACACGGGGCAGGTTGTTGCATGGCCTCTGCTGAAGAGGCAGCTAATGTGTGGTGACCCACGGTCCCAGGTTCCCCATGCTATGTTTGGAATCTGAGAATCAGAGTAGGAAGGGCCAGTATCCTAGGCTCGGCCTCTCTGTGGGTCCACCCTGCCCTCCTAGATGGAACAATTCCAGACGGCCACAGTGCGCGGCTTGTCTCTCTTCAGTAGAGGTGGGGAGTGGTGTCATCCTATCCTTGGAGATCAGGAAAAAGATCCACCTTAGCTGTGTGTCTGTGTGCTTGGTCATACAGGCTGCCCCTCTGGGGAGTGTTTCCAGGGGCCCCTGTGTGTCACTGCCAGGCTTCTTCCACAGGTACCCCCCGAATGTGTCCTGGAGAGAGGAGACAGGCCTTGCCCGGGGCCACTGGGTCACTTTCCCTTTGAATACCGCACTCTGTTCCGGCATTTGGGGGACACACCTCGTGGCTCACGACAAGGTCTAAGAGACTGGCTCAGGTTCTTTATTTTTACTTTCAGGGCGGTGGTGGTGTTTCCTGTTGTCCGGAGTAGAAAATGAATGTTTCTTAGACAATGTTTTCCTGAGCCCAATTTTCCTCCCGAGTAAAATTAAGTTCTTCTATTAAAAACATGAGTCACACCAGCCCAGATGAGAATAGTTTTGACGTTCCTCGAATTTTTTTTGGAAGGGAAGCATCACATTCATGCTAATCCTTGCAATTATACCTCACTGCTGGGTAATCCACCAGACGCTTGGTAGCCTAGCCCTCCGCCATGGATGTTCTGTGCCTCCCTCTCCCTCTGCTGCTGCTTACCCAGGGTTTCTGTTTGGTGCATTGGGCTTCCTCTGTTCTGGGCTCATCAGATTCCCCGTGCGTGGTCTTGGGTATCTAATTGCCGCGGATGATTAATGTCTGGTTGATAAGGTACCATGTCTGGCTGCTCATGTGAATTCTAAGGAGATGGGAGTCCAGCTCTGTCTCAGAACTGGGAGGGGGTGTTTGCTCCCCCCAGGGGGCTTTCTGCTCAGGTTGGGGGTGGACCCGGACATCCCTGGTGATCAGAGAAGAGACCTAGGCAGAGAAGTGTCACTGGGATGGTGGTGGTTGGACCTGCTTTGGGAAAAAGTAGCCAGGCTGGTGAGGAAGTGGAGCGTACTGTGGCCACGATATCAAGTTTCCCGCGCTGTGTGTTCCTCTTACTGTGACCTCTCAGGTCTAAGCTCACCTACTGCTACAGACTGTGGTAGGGAAGTTCCCACTGGTCCTGGGACTAGGTTGGTGTCACCTCTACCCCTTCATTGTGAGTCCCTGTTGCTGCCAACTGTGGTCTGTTTCATCTGCCTGTGGACCCCGCATGCCTCGCCCAGTGTCTGGTTGCCCTAGGCTGTCTCTGGGGGCTCCTGGAGCCCTGGTCAAAGCAGAAGCCCAGTCAGGAGCCTGTTTCCTATGGTGTCGGCTGTCGGCTCTAGTCCGGAACAAGGGCAGGTTGGCACAGTTGAAGAACACTGGTCTCTGGAAGTGCAGCTGTCAAATGGACCTGAATTGTGTCTCTGCAGCTTTGGGGGGCAGCCTCTGAAGTTCAGAGGTTAGGAGGGGCACTTTGCCTTTATTTCTCTTCCTTAAGAGAGTTGCTGCAGCTCACCTGATGCTGAACCCTTGCCTAGGAAGAGGTTCTGGGACCTCGGGAGATGGTGGGGGCGGGGGTGGGGTGGGGGTGGCGGGGAATCAGTGAGTAGAAGCCGGTGACTGCGATGAGAAAGGCTTTGGGTTTGGAATGGGATGTAGAGTGTGGTTTCTGAGTTTGGAATAACACTTCTCTTTGGGATGTGGGGAGCGGGGGTGGGCAGGAGTTCAACTTCATTTACTTGTATTAAGCTGAAGTTTCCTCTTTTCACGAGTTAGAAGAAGAAGCCCAAGAAAGTGATGAGAAACGCAGTCCGGAAAGGCAGTTCGTTTACTCATTAAATTTTCCATAAAATAAACAAAGATTTGGAATGGAGGGCCCAGCTGCAGGGCGCTCTGGTGGGAGGGGACAAGTTCGATGTGAACTCAGAGTGGGAAATGGACCGGCAGGCCAGGATCATGTGTTGGCCCAGGAAGTAAGAACAATGGACCTGAGTGTCCAGGAGGGACGTGTGTGCACATAAACGTGTGTGTAAGCATGTAGGTACACTAGTAGTTCTGCAACATGTGAACATGCATAGACATGCCTTTATGTATGTACACATACAAGCAAGCATGTACACATGAGCACACGTATGGAAACATGCAGATGCATGGGTGATGGGTGCTCAGGTGTAAATGCGCGCATGTGCTCACATGTACACATGCGAATGCATATTTATATGTGCTTGTTCACACATGCACAGAGTGTGTTCATGTGCATTCAGATGCAAGTGTAGGTGGTCTATGTGTTTACATGTCTTCATATGTATTCATGCACAATATGCACCAGATGAGGAATGTCTCTGCTCCTCTCTGAGGGCCTGCTTGTGACTGGCTGCTGTGGTGCTTCAAGGGGGGCCATAAACGCACAGCAGCGGGAAGAAGTGGGGGGTGGAAGCAGCACCCAAGTGCGCAGCCCTGCTGTGGCTCAGTGGGGTCCAGGTGCTGGCTCAGGGTGGGTGTCTGTACCCCTTGATGCTCTCATGGTACCTGAGGTGGCGTGAAGAGCCCTGTGGGGTACAAGAGGGGCCCTGGCCTGACTCAGCACTGCCCCTTTATACACTGGGTGACTCTTTACCTTCGTGTTCCAGCCTCAATTTCCTTCCCTGCTCCTAGAAGATAATGGTGTTATACTGGTCCATGTGTGTGCAGTGCTCAGGGCAAGGTTGCTACATGGTAGGCTCCAGCCAGGCAGGCTGTGATTGACCTTGCTATGTGGTAAATGTCCATGTATGTGGGATAAAAGTGTCTTGTCCATAATAATCTGATGAGTCTGCAGCAACCCCAAAGCTGAGGGATGATGGGAAGGCTGGGCCCCACCTTGGGACCCTAGGCTTGTCTAGGTTTGGAAACCCTTTCGTCAATGACATCCCTGTGCTCCAGTGGGAAGGCCTGCTCCCCTCCTCTTCATCCAGCCGGGGCGAGGCCCTCCTTAAGCTGCTTCTCAGTTTTGTCAGGCTGTGTCCAAACCAGAGCGGGGAGAATCCTCGTCATGGCTGACATGAGGCAACAGGCTTCTCCATCCTCGTGCGAGCTCGGGGTCATTTGGGAGCCTCTTTGACGCAGACAAAGCTAGGCAAGGCACTAGATGGTGGCTGGATAGACAGTGAGATCTTGAAATGATTTCTCTCCAGAGAAGACGTGGACAGTAAGGATCTTTGCAGACAAGATGGCTAAAAGCTGCATGCTTGCCCTGGGCCCCTGGAGCCCAGGGGTTTGGGTAGCTTGTCAACCCTCCCTTCTCCAGTGGTTTCAGGCATTCTTTGGGAACAGCTCAACAGCCTTCTTCTTCTTCTTCTTTTTTTTTTTTTTTTTTTTTTTTAAAGTCCTGGTCTCATCTCTTTATTTCTCCTGAAAGAAGCAGGATGTCGAGGAGGCATTTGGGCCAGGCATGCACACAGCATTCGTGTCTGAGTGGATCCCTCCTGCCCCATGGCAGATATTACTAGGTGATCACCACCTTCCCTGACCTGGATAGCTCAAGCTGATAGTC
This sequence comes from Peromyscus eremicus, assembly GCF_949786415.1. NCBI lineage: Eukaryota > Metazoa > Chordata > Mammalia > Rodentia > Cricetidae > Peromyscus > Peromyscus eremicus. The sequence continues at coordinate 55,853,558 of NC_081430.1, read as the reverse complement.
AGACAGCCAGTAATAATTGATCAGACTGGCCAGGAGTTGAAGCTTCACTTCTGTTCTGGCAGAGCTTTCCTGAATGGAGGGAGGGACACAATAGATAATGGCTTCCCTGGTGAGAGCTGGTGTGTGCCAAAGTCAGACCCCCCCCCCCCCCCCACCCCGGCTTGTATACATTGTAGTTTCTTGGTTTTGCCTTTGGAGCTCAGAGAAGGGAAGGCTTTGACCAGAGGATCCAGACTTAGAAGCAAATAGCATGGCAGACCAACCAGGACCACCCCAGGGCTCTCATATCTCACCAGTGCTAGGGATGCCGGGGTCCCTCCAGGTGGCTCTTGGCTGCTTGGAAAGTAGGCACTGGCTCACTGAGGCTGAGTCTCCCCAGCCCGGGGCCAGGCGCCCAGGCATCTTGCTGAGATGGTGGTCTGGCACACTGCTTACTTTCCCCTTGGGGTCTCACGTGTTCCCCGGGTGATTCTGTTGGAATCACATCCAGGGTAGGGCCTCTCCTCATACTGCCCTACCCCTGGCTGCGCCTTGTTCTGTCACATGGCCTCTGTGGTCTCTGTGGGTTTCCACCCCAGGGCCATGGCCTGTTCTCCAGTCACCCAAGAATTCTCTGCTGATGTCAGCAGACACTGTGTGTCAACAAGGAGTCTTAGGGTCCACTAGGAATGTGAGCTGAGAGAGAGGCGAGAACACCCGCCTACCACCGGTGGCTTGGTCATTTCCTTTTCCGCCTTCTGTTCGGGCCCTGCAGAGGTGACGGCCACTTCTGTCTTAGAGATGGGTAAACTGAGGCTTAGAAGGTCAAAGTCTGAGGCAGACGAGCACTGTGATACCTTGACAGTAGTTGAGACACATCCTAAAGTAGAGGGCTTAGCTCTCTTGACCTGCACCCCGGCCCCTCCTTCTGTGTCTGTCCCAGAAAGTGGGTCTGGTGGTCCACAAGGCAACTGGTCCTGGGCATCACTGGGCGAGCCCCACTGGCTCAGGGCCCCTTTCCCGCGTCTCCTCCTCTCTGGTGAATTCCAGGAGGCCTCGCTGCCTTCCCCTAGGCCCTTGTACACAGGGCTGCTGTGGCGTTCATCAGTAGTGTCTGGGGTGTACTCTGGTAGGGGGACCTGAGCTGCTCTGTTTCCTTTGCTTCGGTGGAGGGTGGGAAGGGGCTGGTTCTGTGTTCTCACTCAGTTCCCAAGCTTCCTGCCCTCACTTGCTGACCGGAAGAGGTGCAGCTGTGGAGTGGGTGCCAGTCCTCCTCAGGACAGGAGGCTCATCCCAGGTAGCCTGGAGGCTCCTGGAGCCGACCCAGGACAAACCAGACAAGCAGGAGGGCCTTCGTGCCCCTGTCCCCTCTCCCTAGGTGCTGCTGTAGCCAGCCCGGCTGTCAACTGCATGTGACTGACACCAGAAGTGGGAAAGAGGTCCAACCACTGGGTGGAGCGTGGAACTTCTCTGAATGGACAGATGGACAGACCTGTCCAACGTCTGGCCATTGCAACATGGAATTCCCATGGGCAAAGAGCTTTCCTGGGAGTTGCAAAATTGAGTTATTCTCATTCTCATTCTCTCTCTCTCTCTCTCTCTCTCTCTCTCTCTCTCTCTCTCTCTCTTTCTCTTCTGAGACAGGATCTCGCTATGTAGCCCTGGCTGTCCTGGAATTTACTATATAGACCATGCTGGCTTTGAACTCAGAGATTTGTCTGCCTCCGGCTCCTAAGTGCTGGGATTAAAGGCGTGCGCCACCATGGTCATACAAAATCTCATACTATTTAAGTTCAGAATTCTGTGTTTGGCTTGGGCTACATTCATGACTAACTACCCTTGATCCCATGCTGCTTGAGGGCCTTGGGTTGAATGTGCCTTCCAGAACATGGGGATCCCCAGAGTGAAGACAGCTCTGGAGGTTTGTTGTTAGGGGTTCAGACCCTCTAGACACCCTGCTTTGAAGAAATAGCCCAGGATTAAAGCACTGTCGTGACTAGCTTCAGGGTTCCCTTGGCCACCAGCAAGGCCCTTAGGGGCTTTCTAGATCACCTGGGACCCTCTCTGGCCCTGCCCTGAGAGGTGTAGCTGGGAAGCAACCAGAAGATATTCTGCCTGCAGAAGTCATGTGACCAGACCCATGGGCAGATGATCTGGGGCCTAGCACACCTCTCCAAGTATGCCCTTGATAAGAGCAGTGCTACAGATTGCACCACACAGGTCACACACAGTGGGCTTCATCTGGGCTCTGTACCAGGAAGCTGGTGGCTTTATGCGACAAGGTTCAGGAGTTTTCCTTATGGCTTTGGTATTTTGTACATGGAATGCCCACAGTCCTTCCTGGCCATCGTCAGGGACCCAAGAATGAAGAGCACTCTGGGCCTCAGTTCTGCCTAAAGCGTTCCTTTCCTAGTTGGTCTCTGCCCGTGTATGGCAGAAAAAGAAGTTCCTAGACCCTTGTCACATTCTGGGCTGCCTGGCACTAACCCTGGCAGTTGAGGAGGTAGCTGGTGGAAGATGCTGGTCGGTCACTGTGTTATATTGGCAGAGTGTCACAGGAGTACTGCCTGAGGAGCGCGAATTCTGTGTGGTGAGGTTCTGAGGTCCCCTTCTTGCCTCCTCCCTCTGGCTAGCCCACCTCCCTCACAGCTGTTGGCTTCTGCAGATGCAATGAGCTCAGATGTGGCTAGCCAATGGAGGCGGTGGTGGCCTTCCAGGCTCCCTGCTGCCTCCTGTCCTTCCTTCAGACTTCCTGGGAATGGCTAGCCACCTTGGACAACTACTGTCTGGGTCTAGGACTCTGCCCCCTTGGCTGGATCCCTGAGTCATTGTACGAGAGGCAGCCTCTTACATTCTAAGGCAGGTAGGTCCCTAACTAGGGAAGTCTAAGAATATCCATGCTTTGGGGCTGGGCAGTGTCTGGGAGCCCCTAGGAAGGAAGGAAGGCTTTCCATCTGTAGAAGCTAAGGATGGGAGGCAGCAAGGCTTTCTGGATTCTGCTGACAGCCTAGTGAGGCTCAGCAGCTGAGGTATGGACCCAAGGGCTTGGCATGCTGAAGTAGGATTAGTTACACAGCAAGCTGTGCCCGCTTCCTTTCTTGACCCACAGCTTTCTGTCCCTTCCTATGTTAACATCCTGTAGGTGCCTTGGGTAGGGGGTTTCCCTTTCCTAATGCCCCTCCACCCCCCAGTACATTGCCTGATCCAAAGATGCGCTTAGCAGACCCATCTGTGTGGTGAGCGAATAACGAATGGGCACTGAGTGAGTGAATGAACTGCTGTGGATTCCCTAGTGCCCAGCACAGAGTAGGTGCTCAGGAAATGCCTGTCCAGTGAGTGAGCCAGCAAAGAACCCTACCTACTTCCCTGCCTTGACCCTTAGGGTTCTGGTGTATATACTCTCTCCCATGAACCTCATTGACACAAGCTTTAAGAAAGGAGACGTGGATTCTGCAGTCTCTCGTTCTGGACCCACATTACCAGCTGCTAGAAAGGCCTCCATGATTCAGGGATATCTCATCCTAGAAGCTTCTCTATTCTGGCTGAGCTGGTGCCCTTTCTGCCTTTTGCGATGCCCTCTAAGGCTACAGGGGACAAGAACAGAGCCTGTGGGGAGAGTGGACTGGTCGTTGCTGGAAGCTGTGTCCCGTCTTCAGCCTCTGTATTCTCTTCCGGGGGTTCATTCTAAGGGGTTCATTGAGATACCGTGTGACTGGACTCAGCCTTGTACTTCCCCTGGCATAGGAGGGGCTTGAGAAGGCTGCCATTTATCCTGCCAGACAGGGTTGGGCATTAGCCACCGAGGGTGGACCTGGCCCTGCATGGAGGTGGTCTCTCAGCATCTGGCCTTTTCCCAGAGCGCTTGAGTGGGAGGTGCCATCTTGGTGGGGCTGTAGAGGCTTCTGGTCTACCTTCTCCGTGACCAGAGCCAGAGCCAAAGCTATGAGAGACTTAGGCTTGTTCTGCCCACCTCTAGATCTATCTCATTGTCTCCATCTTGAGTTACACTGGGTCAGGGAGGCTCAGTCGCCCGGTACCCATAAGAGCTCTTGGATTTTGGCTCTAGTAGCTAAGATATAACCTCTTCCTTCTCCTCAGTCCCCTTGAAATGTGTGTGTCTACAAGAGACTGGCCCTTGGTCTTCTGTCTCGTGAGCCCCTGGCCTTCCTCTGGTGTCCTTTATGTCCCCTCCTGAAGGGAACTCTTGCATTGGAGTCTTCCCTCTGCAGGCCTGGGCTGTCTTCTTCTCTACTCTGAGGTATGCTTTGGGTAGATCACCAAATTACCACTCGTCACCTTCTCTGATGGAAACTCCAGCAGGTGGTTGGCAGAAAGAGAAGATCACCGTCACCCATTTTTGGATGAGTTTACTACAGAGGGCAACATTATAATAAGAATCCCTCTGAGCTCTATACTTGGTCAAAAGGATCGCCAGATGTGATGGTTTATCCCTGTCAGACTGTGTCTTTAATCACCTAGGGGAGACGCATCTCAGGGTATGCCACAGAGTGTTTTCGGAGAGGGTTGAGTGAGGAGGGAAGACATATCTAGAATGTGGCAGCACTGTCCTGTCAGCTGGGCTTCTGGAAGGGAGCTGAGAGCCATGTCCATCTCTGCTTCCTGACCATGAATGTGTTCTCACCATGCCTTTCTACTGCGGCAACGGCGGACTGTCTTCCTTTGACACGGAGCCAAAATGAACTCTTATTGCTTTATTCACTTCGGTGTCAGGCACTTTCTCCATATAAGAAAAGGGTCTAATTGGCAAGGCCAAGCAAGGGGCTCTGGTGTGTGCATGGTTGAGGTGCCACCTCTCCCTGTCATCTGTTTGGAGACCTCGGTGTGGGTCCCAACAGACAGTGAGCAGTGTGCCACAGCCTGGATGTCAAGAGGTCTGCTGAGAGTCAGAGCCCACATTCATGGGGACAGAGACATCTCATGCCCTGCCAAGCAGGTGGAGGAGATATCAGAGCACAGGGTTCAAGGGAAGAGAGACTCTCCTGAGACCTGTTATCAGCCAGCAATGCTCATCCTTGGAGTGCCTGGGACGTAATGCAAAGGGGAGGTCGAACTGGCCGCTAGCAGCGTCTGAAGGCAAACACATTGCTCAATGTCAACAAGAAAGTTCTAACCTAACACAAAGCTATACGCAATAGGAATGATTATCAAATATTGTCCAGGAGAAATGAAGGGTAATGACCCAAACAAAACAGAACAACAACCAACAAGAACAACATCCAATAAGAGACACATACTCAAATCCAGAGTGTCCAGAACATAGGTAAATGGCATGTTACAGAGATTATTCCAAAAGCTGTCCTATCCTGAAGAATCTGAATCTAGTACTTAATATGTTATAGCTAAGACATGAGAAGATTCTAACTGTAACTCAAGGGCAATGTTTCTCAACCTGTGGGTCTCAACCCCTTTGGGGTTGACCGACCTTTTCACAGAAAACATAGACATTTATACACTACAGTTCATCACAGTAACAAAATTGCTTATGAAGTAGCAATGAAATAATTCTTTGCGGGGGGACACCATGTCATGAGGAACTGTACTAAAGGGTCGTAGCATTAGGAAGGTTGAGAACCACTGCTCTAGGGTAAGAGTGGGTTGCTCATTTCTCAGGGAACAACCTATTTAGTAACGACTCAGTGGTTTCCAGCTGTGTGACCCTAGGTTCGGGACTTCACTTCTCTGAGCCCTAGAGGTTCCTCATCTCTAGTGGGGAAGAAGCGTCTCAGATGGACCGTGAGATGGACAGTGGGGCAGGTGCGTCGTTCCTTGGCTTGTTGCCAGGATTGAATCAAGATGTGAGTGTACCTGGTGCGTGCGTGCGTGCGTGCGTGTGTGTTTTCATGCTCTCCTCCTCATTTCCAGCGGTATATGTGTTGTATGTAACAGCTCTTTAGCTACTGGCCAGTGTGATCTCCCGGCCTTTTCAGAGATAGCCCAGATCTTGCTTTAGGGTAGAAATCCCTGGCCAGAATCGCTTCTTTTTTTGTAGACATATTGGCACAGACCCCTGGCTACTTGCTTTACCCTTTGGGAACCTGGGGTGTTGTGTATTCATTTTGGCCTTCCTTGCCACAGTGTTCTGCCTTCTCCCTGCTTGCTGGAGATGGCTGAGCCCATGACCCTGTGTAGCCCTGTGGGGTCCAGGAGAGGCCTGAGAGCCACGCCTTCTATATAGCCAGTGCTTCACCACCAGTCTGTTGACCTGGTATGCTCTGGGCTGACCTGGGAGGCCCCTGCTTGGAGGTCACTGAGGTGGAGACTTAACCTTCTGGAAGCTCCAGGCTCACTGGCAGCTTCTGGTCTGCTCTATGGTAGGCCAGCAACAACTGTACCAGCCCCTTGCCTTAGTCCAGGGACATAGAGCCCTGGGGATGTGGAGGGGGTTGCAGCTTAGGTCTTGGAGCAGATTTGCAGAGATCTGGGACTGTGGCTGTGACTGTAAACACGTGGACAATTGGACACCGTCTCCTTGCCTTGGTTGTTCTGGGCCTAAAGTGGAGGCATCCTTTTCTGCTTGGGGGTGGGGGTTGCAGGTTCATGCCTTCAGCAAGAATAAAGACTTACATAGCTGTCTACATCTATGCTTAGGATCTTGGGGACTGCTCACATCCCTTGGCTTGGGTAATGGGTCCTGGTTGTTGGCACATAGCAATGGTAGGGGGCATGGGGCTTCTTCCACTGGATCCCCTCCTCTGGGTGCCAGGGAGTCTGCTGTTGGTCTCTTTAGCACTAGCCAGACCTGGCCTTTGGTGCCTGGACCGAGGGCTCTTCTCCCCACCGCAGACTCCTGCCACATCTGGGTTTCTGTATACTCTTGGTGGGCTCTTGGGGTTTTGCCACCCACCTGTGCTTTGTGTTAATAGCAGTGTTGTTTAAAAAACACAGGAGTCCCTGTCCATAGTAGACTTCGTTGCCTTCAAAGCCGAGGGATGGAGAAGTCAGGGGGAGCTGTTACACAAGAAATAGACTGTCATAGCTTGCAGTTTGGGGAAACAGAACTGGCAGATTTTTTTTTTTTCTTTTCCTTCTCAGGCACTTTGTATTATTAAGATACTCTGTCTTATAGGGGATGCTGGATAATTAATCCTGTGGAGAGGTAAAAGCAACCAGCATTCGAAGAATATATTTAAATAATGAACAAGTTCTTTAGCGTGGACCAGGAAAATGGCTCTGGGCTGGTGGCATGAGAAAGAGAGGGTCTGTTTGTATGTGTTAAAATGTCCTTTCCCCTTCAGAAATGGGGCTTATGTACACACACACACACACACACACACACACACACACACACACACACACACGCATCTAAGCCAGAACCCTGCTAAGTCTTCTCTCTTTTCAGTAGAAAAGAACCAATTATGTCTTGTGGTCGATTTCCAAAAACCACTTTTGATTGTGTGATTCGGTTGCATTGGAGAGCGCTCCAATCAGCCCCTTAGACATGAGAAGGGAGAATAAAACCCCACCAAATATCTGGGCGAGACTCTCAGCGTTGAGATTATTGACAGCAATCAGGATTCTGTGGCTGCTGAAACTTCGCCTCTAATTGAACTAGGAAAGGTAAACCCGGATTCAGGGCTCTGCACGCTATAATTGCAATAATTTAATTTAGCTATTTAACCTGTAATTCAGTGGTATTTATTAAGGAGCATGGGAGAAAATGAGGCCATTAGGAGCCAGAGATGAATACATTGAAATGAAAATGAACACTTCTAACTGCCAGTTGACCCTCGGTTTGTAGCAGTTTTTATTAGGCTGGTCACGGTAATTACCAGGATGTGAATCGGGAGGAAAAGTGAATAATTCAGTAATGAACATTTTTATTCATTATCTCACATTTCCAGGAAGTGGAAAGGATTGGGAAAGTACCAGCCACGCTCTTTCTGTTTGTTTTTCAAAACATGATTGTTTGTGGACAGAGCATTGTTCTGTGACTTGGGAGCCTGAGTGAGGTACATAGACATGTCACCGGGGCTAGCCTGCTTCTGGAGTGCACCCTGGGAGACGGCGATGTGCCTGGCAGGCACAACGAGAGGCCACCTCCTCCTGGCCTTCGACGGGCAATGTTTTTCCATGGTAATTCGTGGCATAGAGGGAATTTTTTCCTGATGTACTGGTCCCTGGTAGGGGAGGCCAGTATCCTTGGGGCCTGAGGGTGGGTGTCCAGATGGAGCTGTCTGCATATGGGAGCTGGAAGCATGTGATAAGAGCACTCAGTGCCATTGTCTTAGGGATGCTACTCCACGGACACCACAAAGACTGACCATAGAGGTGCATCGGGATGTGCAAACACCTGTGGCATCCTTGTGGTAGGTGGGAAACTGGAAGGGAGTCGATTCCCATAGGAAGAGAGAGCCGTGAAAGCTGACACAGGCAGGAACATTACAGAGCAATTAAAAATGGCAACATCACAGGCATTTTCAGGGGTGGGGGAAATGCCAAGAGGGACAAGAACAAATTCCAACTGTGACGTGAGGATACCGCTGTGTAGGTCTGACACCAGAGCGAATGGCAGCTCCTGGGTCTAACGGAGCGTAACATACGCTAGTGTTTACATTCTTTCCCGCATCCTTGTCTGTATCTTGTATGTTTCCTTCAAGATGAACTTGACCTTTGGAAAAAAAGCAGAGAACTCAGTGACCTCAACTCCCAAAGTTTCAGTGACTTTGCTGATGGGAGAAGAAAGCTTCTGGCTGGGTACCCTGTGCCAGCAGCCTGTGCCAAGCCTGTGGTTTCATTAGCTCTGCCTTTCTCTTCCCAGAAAACCATTCCGCCCTTAGATGTAATGGGGATGCACTGGAGATGCTAGTGTCAGCGGGCTGTGATTGATCGATTCCCAACACCGCTCCACGCCCTTGTGTCCTGGGAGGTACCTTCTGTTTATTGGTGTTATTTCCATACCCCACTGGGGGCTCCAAATGGGGAGGCAGGAGTCCAGGGACCCTCAGAGCCCCATATCCTAGGTCAGAGATGTGTGGGAGATGACTGTCTAAGGATGGGTTCCTTCATGCTGCTGGTAAATTGAAGGATGGCTTCCAAGCCTCCGCCACCCGAACTGTTCACCAGCCTTAGGCTTTGGTCACTGACATTCAGATAGATGTCATAATAATCCTGTTCTGTGCATGTGGCTGGGTGGGGGCCAGAGCGGGTGGGCCTCTCGGTGTTATCAGAAGGGGTTCACTAGATATGCAGGTGATCCCCCACCCCCCCACCCCTCCAGCAAGGTCTTCATTTCCTTCTTGAATGCCCCACGACACCTCCTGACACCCAGAGGGGCTGGAGTCTTGTCACATAAAGAAAAAATTATTCTCTTTCCAATTTTCAATTTCTCATCTTCACTCATTTTCTTTATTAGGTGAACTATGGATATTAGAGAGAGAGAAAATGACATTTCTGCCGTGAATTCAAAGCGTGGGACCCTGCTTTGCATAGTAGCTTCTGCTGATTGGCAGGAGAGGCCATTGGGTCTCTAGCCTCCAGGGTGGTGCGTGGTACTTGCCGGGTCCCTGTTGCTGTGTGTCCTCTGCCCAGGGACCCTTTTCTTCCCACGTACCCGCTCCTTGCTTCAGGCTCTGTGTCACCAGCCTTCCGTCTAGAAGGTACTCTAAAGCTAAGTGACTGTGAGCAGAGGTTGGGTTGTGCACCCAAGGACTCAGGGACCAGGGATGCAAAAGGGCAGGCCCGTTGTGGCTCCTGGCTCTGGTGTGGGGCCTCAGCTCTTCCAACTGTGAACCACAACAACAAAAATGATAAGTAAATTACCCTGTATGAGAGGAAATCCTCAAGTATAGGAGAAGCATTTGAGTGACGTTCCCAGCACATAGTAGGTTCTTTTTCTTTCCACAACTTCCAGCCTGAGCCTTGATAGCACCATGGTTAGTATGGTAGGCTCTCTTCTCTGAGGTTAGGAACCTGAACACCGCTCCCCCCGCCCCCCTAAACACCCAGCAAGTGAGGTACCAAAGTAAGCACAGGGTGTCGGGCTTCTGGGATGCCTCCTCCACCCTGAGGACCATCATGGTTTTTGAGGTTGCAGGTGCACACCATGACCATCCATAGGACTCCATTTCACTCATAAGACCCTCGAGACCCCTTCATATCCTGCCTTCTTACCAGACACCCACATACACTCTGACTAGGCGGGCATTTCTTCACAGTGCCATCATCCTTCCAGCCACCTTGAGGGCAGGCACTCACCTGTTGTCACAGCTGGGGCCCAGCATGGTCAGGAAAGGTGGGGGGCTGCTGCAGAGCGAGGGTTGTTCTGGAAAGACAGTGTCCTGGGCCTGTCACTGCCAACTGTTGGGAGCCAGCTTTGAGTGATGGTGTCTGGAGAGGACAAGGAGCTGCCACATGCCCAACGGGTCAGCCCACCTGGTGCGGACAGGGAGGTTGAGGTGTTTAAATGTTGTCCCTGCCCCGCTCTTTTTTTTTTTTTTTTTTTTTTTTTTTGGTTTTTCGAGACAGGGTTTCTCTGTGTAGCTTTGTGCCTCTCCTGGAACTCACTTGGTAGACCAGGCTGGCCTCGAACTCACAGAGATCCGCCTGGCTCTGCCTCCCGAGTGCTGGGATTAAAGGCGTGCGCCACCACCGCCCGGCAGCCCCTGCCCCGCTCTTTAAGACCCAGGAAAGACATTTGCAGCCAGTAGCCACCATGCAAAGAACGCAGCCATCCTTGCTCGCTCATGTAGAGGAACTTGGGAACCTTTCTTCCCCCTGGTTGCCTGGTTACAAGATCATCTGTCACGTGTTCCCGGAGAAGAGGGCTTGGCTGGGGAGATGTGGCAGGAGGTGGGGGGCACCGGGAGATAGTGTCTGCTGTGGGAATCAATGAGTACCTTCGATCATATCACATCCCATTTATATTACACCGGACAGCCCCACTGCCCAGCTGCCCTCTCAAAGCCTCGGACCGCTGGGGCTTTTTTGATGCATGAATGAAGACTGGGAAGTGGGCCAGGACTTGGCTCCTGGGTTTCTTCATCATTTATTAGCTTCTAGTTTTAATTGTTTCTCGACTTCTTTCCAGATATTTATCTAGGAAGAATTGTCAGTTCTTGCTGCATGGTGCAGACGCGCAGGGCGGGTGCCGACTGCAGAATTTTAACAGCTCTTCTGGGTAGTGGGTAGGAGAGCATCTCAGATGAATCCGGCAGGAATTGCTTGATTACCTACTATGTGCTATATGGTGATAGGATTGCAGGGGTGAGTGGGGCAGGCTCCTGCCCATGAGAGACCAGTTTTTTCAGGGTGCAGACAAAGGGATGGCATTTGTGTCATGTTTTGAGTGCTTCTACGCCAGAAGCCCTGGGATAGTGTGGCCTCTAGGTTGCTGTTATGTCTTGGGGCTTTGGATTCTCAGACTGTAATCCAAAGTGGCCAAACCTCACCTGGGATTGCTAAAGGCATTCTGAACTGCTCAGCAAGCCTCAGGAGGGCATGATATTGTTGAGGGTGTTGAGCCCAGAGAAGTGTCCTTGGATAGAGTGGGACCAGGTTAGGATGCCAGGAGTGTCATCTTCCTTTGAGCTCTAGTCAGCTGTGGGAGGCAGAAGTATGATGGAGTGTACCACAGAGGAAGCCAGGGGCATGTTGGGGAGCCATTGGATATGAACTGGGCTGTGCGTCAGAGTGGACTGCTGTGGGTGCCTAGACTTGTAAGTGTAGATGAGGGAGCACAGCCTGGCTCATTCAGCACACTTCAGAGAGCATCACCTGGATTTGCTTCAGGAGACAAAGGTCCTTCCTTCACCTTAGTGGGACAGTAGTCTAAGAGCTGAGACCTGGATTGGCCATCTTGGCCATCAGAGGCTCTGAGCCAAGGCCAGCTGGAGTGGGAAGGGTGGAGCTCTGTCCTGCTCACTGCCTTCCCTCTGTCAATGCGGTTCTGTGGGGAAATAAGCTGCACTCTGGTGCTCTGGCGCTGCTGCCCCCCTTGGGAGCCATGGTAAGATGGGATTGCCATGTGAGCATGATGAGATGCCCATCCTCATGTCTGGCTGTTAGCCTCCTCCTTGGGCTGTTGCCATGGAAGGCAGTATGCCCTTTGGTTAAAGGCTGGCTCTTGAATACATCCTCCAGGCCTGGCTGCCTCCTCTTCTTCCTCTAGGACTATCACCCAGGAACACACACTCTCTCTCTCTCTCTCTCTCTCTCTCTCTCTCTCTCTCTCTCTCTCTCTCTCTCTCTTCTCCAAAGCTCTTTTATAGACAGGGAATTTCATAACCAGGGACAGACTGAGAGAAGGTAGGTGCCTTGTCCAGTTACTTAGCTGTGGTGTTAAATTCTTTGCCTGAGCATAGTATAGGTCACATGAACTGGCTCAAAGCACAGAAATAGGATGATGGCGTCTTGACCACACCCTAGGCCTCTTCCTGGTGAGAATGTCACCAGTCTGTACTGCTAGACCAGTACAGGGGAACTAGATGGTCAAGCCTGGATCTAGCCCTAGGCTAAGCATCCATAGAGGGAAGACAGGTCCTGGACATGCTTCTTTTCCACCATGTTTGGGAGAACCACCATGAGCCCCAGATGCATCGTGGGTCAGGCATGTGCTTGGCTCTCATGAAACCCCCATCTTTTTGGGAACTGTCAGATTTCCAGTTTGCTTTGGGGACATGCTGATGGGCAGAGATGAGCCAGTTCCTCAAGCTGTATCAACCTGCATCAGGACCAATGAAATGGCTGCATCTGGGGGCATAAAGAAATATTTTTAGTGATGTAGGGAAAGAGAGTGACATGACTTGCCCACTGGCTTCTTGAACAGCTGGTTCGAATCCATTCTGGCTTGGAAGACAGAGCCTTTTGGAATTCACACCTAGATTATTTAAAAGAAAATAATCACCAGCAATGAGCATGGGATTCCTCAATGAAGCCCTTCTCCCAGAGACTAGAACTTCTGCTAGCAGAGGGCTTTGAAGACCTGTGTGTACCCTATTGCCCCTTACACCTTGGGCACTTGTTCCAATTGTCCAGGGCTTGGCCACAGTCATTCACTTTACATCTGTGGAAGGGAAGTATTTTTGCAGCGGGTAAGTGGATTGGGGGAGGTCGCCCCTCTGCTGCCGGAATCTGAGTTCCCTGGCGCATTGTGCCAAGTGGTGGTTATTATTCCCCCAGAATAATGTCCTTTTTTTTTCACTTGCTTTTAACATTCTGCCCTTGGCATCTGTTCCAGGCATTGTGGACGAACGGAGACTGTGTTCTGACAATGGGTTAAAGCAAGCTCTTATTGAAAAGCATTCTCTACTTAATTACGTTTCCTTCTTCTGGAAGCTATTTTAATTTTTTTTTTATAATCACATGTTAATTGTGTATTAGCGAGGCCTTTCTGATTAGTTGAAAACATAATGAAACCTTTGTAAACAACACAGAGAGAGAAAGAAAAGGGAATGTGTGAAACAGAGCCGGTAGTGACGAGCCAGCTCTGAGAGGCCCAAATAGCTACATTTCTTGATGCTGTGGAGGGATGGAAATTGTACCTGTGATTCCTCCTTTGAGTGGCAGATCCCGTTGCAGGGCCAAGAGGGACTAACAGATCTGTGATGGAGAGGAATTTGCTCACAAGTAGTTGTGAGAGGGGACCTTGTAGCCCTGTCTTGCTGGTTTGCATTCATTCATTCGTTCACTCACTCATTCATTATTTACTCACCATTTAATCGTTCACTCAATCACTGACTTACTCACTACTTACTCATGTAGTCACTCATTCATTCACTTAAATCACTTATTCATTTACTCCTTGTAGTCTCACCATTCAGGTAAGGGGGCTGTGTGTCTACAGAGCATTGACCAGACATAGCCCCCTTCCATGCCTTTTTTCTTATGTCTTCATACAGGTATTTGTCACATCATGGTTGAGGAGACTAGAGCTCACTCATTCAAATGCAGCTAAGGGAGGAAGCTGGACAGCCAGGTCTGTCCACCCAGTCAGTGTGACTGGAAACACTGGCATCTGTCGGGGGTAGCAGAATGCTGTAAGGAGCCAGCAAGGGTGGGCCTGTGTGTGTGTGTGTGTGTGTGTGTGTGTGTGTGTGTGTGTGTGTGTGTGTAGATGAGAGTTAGCGTGTGGCCGTTGCCAGAAAGTAGTTTGCTGGTATTGTTTTGTTTTCCGCTTTTAATGGGAGCCTTGTTTCTGGACAGAAGGCCTGAGCCTGAGTCCCTGTTGTGGTGAGCCGGCCCCAGAGCCCTGCTCTGTTCCCCATTTAAAGGGCTGGGCTCACGGGCATTCTGCAGTTCCCAGGCTGTTATTAGGGAAGCGTGGCTGGGGCGCTTCAAATGAAAGTGCTACTGTGTGTGCGAGCCAGGTTCACCGTGCGCGCTCCAAGGAAACGCTGCCAAGACAGTCTTATGAACAGGCGCCAAGCAAAACACGCGCGCTCCGTCCAGAGGAGCCAGCTCACTTCTGCAAATAGAGGAAAAATTGACTTTCTGATTTGGAGTGTTTTTACAACTAAGAAGAATCACTTCAGTGATTGTTCTAAAAATAGCCCAGAAGCGGCACACTCTGGAAGGCCCCAGGATGGTGAGCGTCCCTTAATTGTGCTTTTTATGTAATCTCTCTAGATCATTTTTTTTTTTTTAAAATCACTTATGTTTGCACGGTCATCCCCCACCTCCCCATATGTAACACAGAAACGCGAGAGTGGTCTACGCAGCAGAAATTGTATTTTTATCTCTCCGACTTCAGGAAGTGTATTTGGGTTTTTCGTCTCATGCAGCAGCCGCTGCAGGGCTCGCCGCTGAGCTGCCAAATCTAGGGCAGCAGAGGCTGCCCTGCCCTCGTGGCCGCCGAGCTCTGGAGGGGGGTGTGCCCCACACATGGGGATGCTTGGTGGCGGGCTGCGGGGCAGGGGTGCCGAGAGTGGGACAGGGTCTCTGCCTGGCTTTTCAAGCTGCCATCCCCGTTCCAAGGCATGGAGGCTTCAAGGCTGCCACCAGCTCTGGGATTTGTCAACAAGAGGGAGACGATGTGGTTTCCTCCACTCCGTCTTCCGCCTGCTGTCCCTTCTAACCTCTCCTTCCCTTCTCTCTCTCCTCTTCACCCCTGGTCTCACTGTCCTCCTGTATTTTCTTCTGGTAGGTGGGTGGGAGCGGGGGCAGTATAGAAGCTGAAGAGTCCAGCCCGGGACTGCTCACCCTCTGGGCTGTACAGTTGGGGCGGGGGTCACACTGTGAGTGTGGGAGGAACGGCCTGCTCATCATCATGGCCTCCCAGGCCTTTGCCCAAGAGATGCCAGAAGCTCCCCTCTATTCCTGCTAGACACGACAATCAAAATGTCTCCAGACAAAGGCCCCTAGAGGGGTGAAATTGAGAACCAGTGGTCTAGCCTGTTTTCCAAGACTAGAAAATGGCCCAGGAATGTGAAGATCCATTTTTATGTTGCAGAATATCAACAGGAAGGAATCTAAGGCCTTAGAAATTGAGATTGAATTCCACTGTCAAATTTTACCCCAAAGCATATTTTAGTGTTACATGATTGGCTCGGGTTTTAAGGGTGACTTTGTTGTGTCCCATGCAGGCAGCAGGGGTCTCAGGTGGCAAGCTGGCTGTCACAGGCGTCCCCCGAAGAACTTGTGTGGTCAGGTGGGCCAGATACCTGTGCTTTCAAGTCATCAAACTGGTTTTCTCTACAGTCTTCCCCATTCTGAGACAAAGTCTCTTTAACCCAGGCTACCCCAGAACTTACTATGTAGCCCAGGCTGGCCTCTAACTCACAGTAGCTCTCCTGCCTCCCAAGTGCTGGGATTACAGTTAGGAGCCAGCGTACCTGGCTCTGACACTTGTCTTGGTGAGTGGAGTCTCTAGGAATTTCCTGGCGACTCTGCAGTGTTCTCTGGGCTTGCTTGGTGGTGACATCTTTCCTTTCTTCCCCGCCTCCTTCCCCACTCTTCCTTTCCCTCTCCTCTTCCCTCTTTCCTTGGAGCCCCCCTCCCCCCACATGCTTAGGAGTCAGGACCCAGGCAGCTCTCAGGCAAATGCCTATTCTAATGACCCATGCTGTAACTATTTCCAAGAATGGTGTTCTGTGGCTTTAAATGAACTCATCACTGTGACACTCTGTAGGGCCAGGTGTCTGGTGTCATGGCCTCCCTCAGGAGACTCACCTTCAAGAAATCTAGAGTTGGGTGGTCAATGGGTTTTGTGCCCAGCTCCTTTGGAACGCCATGTGACCACACAGGCGTGGTTTCCTGGGCCCAGCCAAAACCCTGGCTTCCACTGACAGCTCTCCGCCAACTGGCCGGCCAGCCAGCCTTGAGGCTCTGCAGATATGTGAATTCTCAGGACCCCACCTCCCCCCGGGGTCTGAGCTTCCGGCCCCAGACCTTACAGTCCTGGGCTGCGGTTCCCCAGCCGGACCCCTTCTGGCCTCCACCGTCTTTACCACTGGGCTAGCCCTCCTGGCCGCCTATGCGTACTTCCTTCTGTCCTGGGTGGTGGATAGGATGCTGGAAGGACCAGTTGGTACAGCTGGTATGGGTTACAGGCTGTGGCTGGACCTAGATGCTAGGCCACCCAGCCACCTTGCTAGGTCTGTCAGTATTTGGAGGATGACATGTTCCAAGTATAGCAGTAACCACTGTCTGACATTAATTTCTTTCCTTGTCAGTGCCTGTGTGTCCATGTCAGTGTCTGTGTGTCCGTGTGTGTGTCCGTGTGTGTGTCCCTGTGTGTGTGTGTCCCTGTGTGTGTGTGTGTCTGTGCCCATGTCTGTGTCCATGTATGTGTGTCCGTGTGTGTGTCCCTGTGTGTGTGTCTGTGTGTGTGTGTCTGTGCCCATGTCTGTGTCCATGTATGTGTGTCCGTGTGTGTGTCCCTGTGTGTGTGTGTCTGTGTGTGTGTGTCTGTGCCCATGTCTGTGTCCATGTATGTGAGTCCGTGTGTGTGTGTGTGTGTGTGTGTGTGTGTCCCTGTGTGTGTGTCTATGCCCATGTCTGCGTCCATGTATGTGAGTCCATGTGTGTGTCCCTGTGTGTGTGTCCCTGTGTGTGTGTGTCTGTGCCCATGTCTGTGTCCATGTATGTGAGTCCGTGTGTGTGTCCCTGTGTGTGTGTCTATGCCCATGTCTGCGTCCATGTGTGTGTGTGTCTGTGTCTCTGTGTGTGTCTGTGTATATGTGTGTTGTCACCCCTATATTCCTCAGTTTTTTTTGTGTGTGAATATGTGGTTAACTTCTGTCTTCCATGGTGGCGATGTTGGCCCGCGTCCGAGTCCTCTGATTTTCTAATCGTTCATCTGGGCACCCGGAAACTCCAGTGCTGTAGGGCTGTGCCTGGTGAGGATGACCACAGCCCGGCTGCCGGCAGAGGGCTGGAGGAAGCTTGGCACGGTGGCAGAGGGAAAGCTGTGCAGAAGAGCCGCAGGTTTTTCATATGGAAATGTGAAATAATGGGGTGATTAAATAGAGCTGTATATTAAAGTACATCTGACATCAGAATTACCATAATGTGCTGTAGCCTTAGGCTGAGTACTTTATTTGCCATCTGCGTCGGCCCAAAATCCCCCGGGGAAGCGCTAAAATATTCTGAATAAACTCAGCTCCGGTTCTTATTGAGAGTAAAATACCATTTGTGGCACGTCGTATTGATTCGTCTTAATTGTGGTGCAAAAAAGAGCAGTCACCGGCTGATGACTTTTGTGCTTGGTGACAAGCTGGCTGGAGTTACTCTTACACTGTAGTTGGTTAACCTGGGTAGATTGGCGGCCGGGCCCAGGTGGGCACCTGGGCTGCAGCAAAGAGCCCTAACACCACTCCTGTCCCTGCCCCGGGCTGTGGGCACAGCTGGGGTTCTCTGCTCACCCCTCCTGGGGGGAAGGGAATATGGAGGAAGAGGGGCAGAGGGAATTTATACATGTCCTGTGCGAGGCCCCCCCCCCCCCCTCCCCGCACCCAGCCTGTCATCTCCTTAGCCACACAGCAGCACTGACACCATCTCCGAGCAAGAGGAGCCGTTTGCCTCAAGCTTCCGTCTGGGGTTAGAGAGACACGCTGCATACCGAAGGAAGCAGGATGGAGAAAGGGGGGCACCTGCCCAGGCAAACCCGAGTCTAGCTGGTCCCTACTTAGTGGCTGTGGAATATAATGTGTACCTTAACCCTTGGGGGAGGAGCGGGGGTGGGAGCTGGGGTGGTGATGCTTACAAAATGCACTAAAGATAAAAGAGTCGTCGGGGGTAAGCACTCTGTGATCCACATGGCGTTCGCCCCATTCATAAGGTCCAGTTTTTACCCTATAATTGCCTATCATTATAC
This sequence comes from Peromyscus eremicus, assembly GCF_949786415.1. Lineage (NCBI taxonomy): Eukaryota > Metazoa > Chordata > Mammalia > Rodentia > Cricetidae > Peromyscus > Peromyscus eremicus. The sequence continues at coordinate 55,835,308 of NC_081430.1, read as the reverse complement.
ACAATTTAAATATTCAAACATTCTCCACAAACCCTGGGCTAGCATGTTTTTATTACAAATTCAGAACAAGGGAATAACCTTTAACTTCAGAGACAAATGAGACAAATTTACAAGTGCGGATCTGCTGTTTTCTCGCGCTTTATCAATCCCCGTGGACCGGAACACTTTCGCTATAACACCACTCAGAACAATATACATATATTACGACTTGTTTGTAGTGTGTCGGTAATGAGTCCCCTCTGCATTAGCTAACCTATATAACTCGGCGTTGAGGCTCTCCATAACGTCAATTATCTCCTCAGAGCTAAACGTACAGTCCATTAAAATGAGATTTACTGCCCAGGCCATACTTCTTGGGGTGGAGTGTGGAAATTTTTGTGGATTTAAGGAAAGGAAGGAAGGATAGAGAGTTTCCAGGGAAGGAAGCCATGGCACATGAGGTCCTGTGTCACCAGGAGGGAAGGGAGTCCACTGGGGTGCAGTTTCAGCTGCCACGAGAGAGTACGAGGTGCACACGTGGCCGCTCCCACACACCTCCAGTGGCTCCCTGCCTTCACGATTTGTTGCCTAAATTCACTGCCTTTTGGCCATTAAGTGCTAAGTATGGTTTGCCAGTTTCTGGCACATTCTCTACGCAACTCCTGCTCCAGAGAGCTCTTGAAAAACCCACACCGAGTGGGGGGTGGCATGGAGTGATACAGCCACTCCGATGAATGTGTCCATCAGCACCTCAGATCTCACAGGAGGGGGCTGAGGATCGCACAGTTGCTGAAGCTCTTGCTTGTAAGCCTGGGGACCCGCCTTTGATCCCGAGAATCTATGTGGAAAAAAAGCCAAGCATGGTGGCGTGAGCCTGTGATCTCAGGGCTGGGGAGGCCAAAAACAGGCGGTTCCCTAGAGCTCTCCAGCCAGCCAGTCCAGCCTGTTTAGTAAACTCCAGACCAGTGAGAGACCTCATCTCAAAACAAAACAGAGCAAATCCAAGAGGGATGGCTCCTGAGAAATAGCATCGTAGGTGGCTTCTGCACACACACTTAGACCACCTCTCCCTGCACACTTGCCCCGGCCTACACAAGCACACACAGGCACATATCCACACACACATAAAGAAACCCCCCCTGGAGAAGTGTTGGCGTGTTCAGAGAAGCCCACCATGTGCAGATATCAAGAGATCTGCATCCCGCGTCTTCTGCATCCTGCCCTCCCCACTCTTCATGTCTGTCACAGACACTGGTGTTTTCACCCTACTCGGATACACCTCTCGGTCAGCGATTTCTCTTTGTTTTGGAGCTGGGTGGCTGTTTCCCCGAGCCTGACATTGCACACCTGGTCTGACCACAAAATTGAACGGTTGAAATAAAGACTGTTTTGGGACATGGCGGGTGCTTGGTGCCTGCAGCTGAAGCCCTGTTCCACTTAGCCTAGACCACCCTGGTCCCGAAGGTGTGGATTCCTGGTTCTCAGCTCTCAAGTGAGACATTTGCTGGGATGATCGACCTGCCGGAGAGACTGATAGAGAACCACCTCCTATGTTAGAGGCCTTCACGGATTGGTCTGAAGTTCCATTTTTATTGTCGTCCCCACATTTGGAAAGGTGGCGGGGCATTCCGTTGGAAACTGTCCAAGGGCTTCTTCGCCTGCGTTCTTGGCTGTAGTGGGATTTTTGCCTGACAAAACAGCTCTTGACTTGTAAAGGCCTTGAGTATAGGCTTGAAAACACTTGTGTTTTTACTATGACCGTTTTCACTGAGATTTTTAGAAGTTGGAATTTACTCTATCTCTGGCTAAGGTTTTTTTTTTTTTTTTCTTTTCTTCCACACATTTCAGTCTCTCCTCAGATGGGCTCTTGTCTAGAGTTCTGCCTCCAGTGTTTCCTCTCTTTGCATAGAGGGTACGATATCCATGCTTTGTGCACTTTCCTCCGCTGGTCTGTTCTTTCTCTCATTTCTAAAGTTAATGTTAGGGTATCCTCCGAGGGTCTCCCCCAGGGCTCCCAAGTTGCCGGGACTCACTCTTCCTTAGGGACCAGTGACTTGAACCCTTGCTGGAAATCCCATAATCACCAACGTCCTGCTGGACTGTAGCCCTTCACCCCATGTCTGGGTGCTCAGAGATCCTGGCTCACAGTGCTTACACTTCTGTGGGGTGTAGAGAGCCAGAGGGATGGCCCAACTCAAGGATAAAGGGTGCCTGGGAGTTGCTGGCAACATTTGCATAAAGGTCCAGTTTCTGGGTTTCCAGACATAGTGTGACCTTGGAGATGGAACTCCTGGGGACAGACTAATCCTAACATTCAACATTTAGTGTGGTTTGGTTTGGGAGGCTGAGTGGATGGGTGGGGCCAGCCCTCCATCCCAGGCTTTGGGATGCAAATCTTCTGGATTCTGTGGGGGTGTCTGTGGCTTCTCCCACTTCCCTCTCCTTTTCCAGCAGGCAGAGCTGTGTCTTCCATCATGGCTGCCTGACCTACACCTGGGTGTGCTCACGAAGCTTATCTTGCAGGCCCCGTCTCTCCCTCATCTCAGCACCCCTGCTTCTCTCAGGTCTGGCTTGAGTATCACCCCTAGCCCCACCCCCGATCTTCCCGCCTCTTCCCTCCTGTATCTCTGAAGTCCTTAACAGCTTTGGCTCAGCCTGACAGTATTCTGGGTCTAATGCTTAACCGACCACCATGCCCATACCCCAACCCGCGGCCTCCTGGAGGGGAGGGAGGCAAGACTCACATTTCCAGTAAGACTTGGCTGTTGAGAGGACTGTGTGGCAGTTGGTTTGCCACTGTGGTGGCGGTGGTAAGTACAGAACTTTTCCTCCCAGGGTGAGTTAACACCTGGTAGATGAAGCCACATGGTCATCTTTGCTGCACTGGTCCCATGCGGGGGAAGAGAATAAGATTTTCTCACTGCCCCACCTCTTTCTTCTCGGCTCTTTTCTGCACTTGAACCCCTACCACTGGGCTTCCCTGCCTGTCCAGCTGTCTGGTGTTCACTGGAGTAGGTAGAATGACTGCATTGAGTGGTCCAGGCCCCTTTCCAGGCTGGTGTCAGAAGAACTGGCACTTCTGTTGTTGTGAGGGGGGCAGCTAGCTGTGGATAAGGACGCAAAGTGAACCCAGGGCAGGCAGATCTGAGTGTGAAACTCTGGCTTTTCCAGTTAACAGGCTGTGAGACTATGGGGCCCACTTACCCTGTGAGAAGATTTGCTTTCTTTTTCCTAAGGAGTTTGGGTCCAAACTCTTCTTCACGTGACTCAGAGTTAACAAGGCCGAGGTCACAGAATGAGTCTCCAGCTCAGTGACCAGCATAAAGTAGGCCTGACAACGTGAGGAAACACAGTTGGGGAAACGGAGGACAGATATCCCGTGAAACCTGGTGGTGACACTTTCTGCGGCACAGACCATGGCAAAACACACAGAATATGGTGATGGGCGCAGGCTGTGCATTTTCTGTGTTTCCTGAGTTACCTGCTGTGTTCCTGGGAAGTACAGGACAAGGGACCCCGTCTCGGGCAGTTTACTACAAAAAACAACCCCAGCAAGGTGTCTCCTTTTCTGATGAGAACCCCGAGCTTCCTTGATGTCCGTCAGCTTGACTGCAGTGTCAAATCTGAAGGCCACAGGAACTCTGTTCGCAAAGGCTGAGAACGTGTCCCAGGCCGCAGTGAACTGCGGGACCACAGCGCACAGACATTAAAGCTCTCATTATGATTGTAACCACCGTAGGGGGTGCGGTCCCAGCACTCAGCTTGGAATCCAGCCACAAGATGGAGTCTACGTAGATAGTTCAAGGCCAGTCACGTGCCTGCATTGCCTTTATCTTCTTCTGTACATGGTCACGTGTGCAGTTATTATGGGCATGTAGGACAGAGCCAGTGTAATGCAGATTCTAACCCCCAATGTGGGCAAGGGCATGGATCTTCTATCAGGACCCTAAATCTTCCCCCAGCACCGCTCATACAACCCTGTGTTTCTGTGTGTGTGCGCGTGTGTGTGCATATGTGTTAGAGGCCAGAGGACAATCTCAGATATTATCTCCTTCTCAAACTTTTCTCGACAAGCCTAGAAATTGCCAAGTAGGGTAGGCTAACTGGTGAATGGGCTTCTGGGAGTTTCCTGACTCTGCTTCTCCACGCTGGGATTCCTAATGAGCATCATCGTGTCTGGATATTTTGTTAAACGTGAGTTCTGGGAATTGAATTCAGATCTTTCGAGGCAAGCTCTTGCCTCCCCAGTTCCATCACTCACACTTTTCACAAGGTTACTTCCAGCTCCCCTGGACTGTGAGCTGTGTGCATCTAGCTGCCAGAGCAGTACCAAGCACATCCAGGGGATCCAGTCACTGAATGAAAAGTCTATGTTGTGATTGTCCTCAGCCGACAGGAAGAACTTACAAGTTTATTCTGACCTGTCTATTCCTGTTCCCACTGCTTGAGCTCTTGTGTGCTGGGACTGACAGACAGCAAAGAGGCCCAGGCTCCCTGTATTTGCTCACGGCTGTCTGAAGCACAGACCAAAGAGGATTCCAAGGTTTGCAGGGAGAGCAAATGCATAGATGGACCTGTCTGTTAGACTGAGGCCTTCACGAAGTATCAGCGAGCATCCATAGTCCCCCACAGCCACCACGGTGTCACACCCTTCTTGTGGTTCACTTGTGATCTATTCCATTCTCATGAGCTAATCTGCACGATTTCATTTACCGCCATGATAGCCTAAAGCAACACATCTTGAATTTTCTGTTCGCACATAAGCTGGGATGGAAGGTAAAATATCAAGACACAGGTGCCTACCCTTACCCTGGGTTCCTGAGCTCTGGACACTTCTCTCTTGAGTGGCTTTTATCTTGACAGTGTACCACATAGGTACTGCCACTTGCCCGCTGTGGGACATCAGGCAGACCCCCTTATCTCTTCCAGCCCCCAGTTTCCTCGCCTGTGAAACAGCACTGTTGGCAGGTTGTGCTTTCTGAGCCTTGGGAATGTTGCGTGAGGCCCCTGGTGTACTTAACTCATCCCTGGCTCACGGTATAGATTCCCTACGGTCTGTTATGTGACCTCTGTCATCCCAGCGCTTGACTTTCTGCCTCCCAGGGCTGAGGTCTGATCGAGTGAATTGGGAACGGGCAGGATGCTTGTGGATTTATAGATGACCGTAAACACTCCAGGAGCCCAGTTGACATTTTTCTCTCTGACGTCATGAAAGAGGAAATGGTTTTTTAAATTTATTTTGGTGCTGGGAGATTTGAGGATTGGATCCAGGGCTTCATGCATGCTAGGCAAGTGCTCTAGCGTTGGAATACACCTCCAGCTCAGGAGGCAATGTTTAAATGCACATGGAATCTATATGCCACCTGAGTAATAGTTTTACTTATTGCCACTGGGAAGCTGTGGAGACAGAATTCTTAGCAGTTGTTGGCTGGCCGGGGTGTGTGGGGGTGGGGGTGGGTGGGGCGTGGTAAGTGATGAGGCAAAACCAGCTTTCTGCTTGGGTGCTGGATGAGGAGGATCCCTGAGAGGCATCCAGGGATAAAACTTCCTGTCCCAAGTTCAGCCATTTCAGTGTCATGTGGCCCCTTCAATAGGTCCCCCAAGCAGCACATGCTGTAGGCTCTCTGGCTCTGTAAAATGGCTCCCTTGTTCCAGCTTAGGGTGAAGGTCCAATGGAGGCTGTTCAAGGACAATCAGTGCCCTTCCCTGAGAGAGCACTGTTATTGTGAAACTGACCTCTACACATTCAGGAAGGGTGACAGACCCTGTGGTTGGCAGGTGTTGCTGGGAGGCCGCTGGGGTCCTGTACAGGGCTTGGGAAGATGGTGAGGGTGTGGCCCTGCCACTTCCTGGCTGTGACTTGATTCTCTGAACTGCAGGTCCTCATCATCTAGCATGATTAGGATCCTCACCTGGCTTCCTTCAGAGACCATGGTGAGCAACGACGGCATGAGCTGAGGCAGCGAAAACGCCCAACTGCTGTGCCGTGCTTTGTGGCCTGCTGAGGGAGGGGTCCAGGAGGCCCGGACTGGTTCCCCTTTTTGGACAGAAGTGTCCTTCAGCATTTGTAGATGGCTCTCTGGAGTTGCTGTTTTTCAGGCAAGATGCATTACAATGCATCCAAGCCTCATTATCAACAGTTACACCAAAAGGCATCCCCGAAACACCCATACCCATGTACAAGGATGGGTGACTAAACCCAGAATGTGTAAGGCCTACTGCCACATCTGCATGGTAGTGCACAGTTTACAGAGGCAGGCAGGACCTCACTGCCTCCAACCCCCCCCACCCCCCCAGGAGGCAGGTGTAGTCTTTCTGTTTTAGGGACTGGGAATGAAGGTTTAGAGAAGTGACATCACTTCTTTGGTTACACCCTTGAGTGAGCAAAGCACGTGTGTTAAGTGATGCTCCTCTGTGTGGGGGCCTCTTGTGCAGATCTGGGGTAGCATTCTGCATCTGAAGACGCAAAGACAGTCTCTCGGTAGCTGCGGGAACAAAGAAGTCTTAGTGTGTTTTCTAGAGGTCTATGAAAACAAGGAGGGAGGAAGCAAGGAGACATGGCAGAGCCCTGGGTTCTGAGTTGCTCCGTGTGTTTTAGTGAGACAAGCGCAGCTGGCATGTCTAGGTCTGTGGGCCAGGGCTGGTGCTTCTGAAGTGACCTGGACCCAGCAGTTGGGATCTTTAGCAAGCAGCCGCACCAGGGGATCCTTTCCGGTCTGTGAGCATTGCAGTCACCTCCTCCTGCAGGACATCCGCCGGAACACCTGTGTGAGGTGGCTGTGAGTTTGAGGAGGAGGTGGCCGTGAGGAAAAGTTTGGGATGAGCCTAGGCCAGCCCCGAGTCAGAAGCCAACTGCTAAGGCTCTCCCACCACGTTGAAAAGCCAGCCATCTGTGAGTGTGCTGCGTCTATAAAATACTCAGTTCTTGAATAGAAAGATGTTCCAAGTGGCTGGTCAAAGACTCTCTGACATTGTTCCGTTCTTAAAAGTGAGCAACCCCATGCTCAGGGCTATTTCTAGGCATGGAGCCATGAGGTCATCATATGGAAATGAACATTTTATTTTAAAAAAGAAGGGGGTGGCTGGAAAGAGAGTTGTCTAGTGGGGGGCCTTCAAGTGCAGGGAGATTTTTATTTTCTCCTTCAGGTACTGGGGAGGCTGCTGCCTACAGTGAGTCTTGGAGTTCTGTGGAGGGACATTTAGGGGCTCCAATAAAGATAGCTCTCACCCTGGGGTGACAAATGGCCCGGAAATCTGTCTGAGTTGAGGAGTAAGCAGCCCTCTTTCTCCGCACAGTTAACTATGGAGGTGACATCCACCCCCACACACCTTCAAGAAGTATCCAAGTTTTTCGGGCATGTACTGCCTTGCCTTTTTTTTTTTTTTAATTAATGTAATCAGTTATTTTTGGCTACCTAATCGGTTTTGGACTTCTGTATTTGTTGGATAGCCGAATTTCTTGATTGCTAGCTGTAGAACAATCTAGAAAACGTGTGGCCACCAGATAAAGAGGCAGGAAGTGCTTCAGAGCTACTTGAGGAAATGGAGACGCTGAGAAGAGATGAGGCCCAGCTTAAGAACACCCCAGGCCTCAGCAGCCTTGTGCCGTAAATCCATTACTTAGAGTGGCTGGGGCCAAGAGAAGGGTACAGAAACAACCGTTAATTTGATATGGGACCTCCTAGGACATGGTACTTCGTTTGTGTTAGTAGCTCCAAAGTGTCTAAAAGGGACTTGTATTTACCTTCTTATGAAATACGCACGCACGCACGCACGCACCATGTGAGGAGGAGTCTAAACCTGTCTTCTGGCTAGCTCCATGTGAACTGTCTGAGGCAAGGCTTCCTGTCCCTCAAGCACATTAGCTAATAAGCTGAGATGGGGAGTGGGGTGGGGTCAGGACTTCGGGAGGCACTATTCCTCTCTTAGGCCCTGATCGTGGGCATCATGGCTGGCCAGGCCTTGTGAAACCAGGCTAAGACAGAAGACCCCCGTTAGGAGTCCTGTGTAGAGTACAGACCCATCCAGACATTCTGGGACACCTGGAGAGAGCAAACAGCTTTTGCTCTCCCGGGTTGGTTTTTTGTTTTTCTGTTTGTTGTTCGTTTTGCTGGAGGGGCTGGTGCTGAAGACTGTACCTAGGACCTAATATATGCTAGGCAAGCACTCTACCATTGAGCTGTATGCTCAGTGCTCCTGCAGCAGTTCAAAAATATGGAGGGGAACCTGGAGAGATGGCTCTCCGTAAAGGTATGCCATGCAGGTGTGAGGACCCAAGTCCAATCTCTAGAATACACATAAAAACCAAGGGGTCGAGTCATTCACTTAGAGTCTCAGTGCTGGGAGGTGGGCAGAGGAGGATCTCTGGGGCATACTGGCCAGAGGCTCAAGCCTCATCTGTGAGCCCCAGGTGAGAGACCCTGTCTCAAAAGAGATAAGATGGCGCCCGATAAGGAATGACACCTGAAGTTGTCCTCTAGCCCCCACATTGCGTGTGTGCACACATGCATACCCATCTGCACACAGGAATACAGATGTGCAGCGCAATGAGGCCGAATGTCAGGATTTTTTTTTTTTTTTAATTTCTCTGCTTTACTACCTACAACACCAAACCCACAGACACACTATCAAGAGATAGTGGGATAATCCCTGGCTTGCAAAAGCATGTCTCGGATTCCAGTGCTGCTTGCCCTGGGCCTGCTGGTGCCATGGTCCAAGGGAATCTCAATCCGGCCCCATGATGGCATAGTGCTTTTCTGTGGACCATGGCCCACTAGCAAGCTTGACTTGGAGAGGTGCACACTGGAAACTGAGGCCAGGGCGGACTTCAGAACATACGTACACAGCCTAGGAAGAGGCATTAGCTGCTGGAGAGTGAGATGCTGTCTATCCAGGATTATGGATGTTCCAGGATAGGCTGGGGTAAGCAAAGATGACGACTTGTCAGGTCCATTCCCACGGCGCTGTCTGCTGTGAGGTATGGTACCCGTTCATGTTTGGCTTTGCTGGGGAGTTTGAAACTTCTGACTTAGTGTCAGCCTTAGTATCTTTTTTGATACAGGCAAGTTTAAACAGAGGAGAGGGTCTTTTCAAGACTGAGGTTGCCGTACTTTGTGCCAGGTCTGGAGGGAGAGGCCTCTTCTTACCCCTCTGAGCCGCTGCATCCGATGAAGGCAGACAGGCCTGTCCACCCCTGTCTTACTCATCTAAGGCATCAGGAAGGTTCTGGCAGGCAGAATGTGGCCTCACATTGAGGTCAACAGCTCCAGACAAAAGGTTCAGCCTCCATCTTGAGACTGCACCAGTGACTGACAAGTACGTGGTATTTTGGCTCAAGGCTACTAGTGTCCACAACCATTTGTGACTGATGTCACCCGAGCCAGTGGTAACAAATCAGCACGTGTGGCTGTTCGTCCTGACTGCCGTCACATTTGGCGGCCTCCTTCCCTTCCTTTGTCTTCTGGCAGAAGACATCGGACTACTCTTTCAGGCTGGAGTCCCATCCCCCACCTCCTGCCCTTCTTGGGGACTGTGGAGCTGATTTCCACATTGTGGGAGTGTGTGAGGCCATAGGGGAGGGTGGCTTTCACAGAACGGCAGACTTTGGAACTGTGTTAGTCTTGCTTCACATATCTGGGTTTCTATTGGACAGTATTTTCTGCGCAGATGCTGGCCCATGAAACAGAAATTTCCTGTGGCTAAAATCTCAAATGTAGGCAAGGTATCAGAGTGCTACCTGGATGTCTGTCACTAGCAGCTGGGAATTGAATGTAAGTCCTCATACATGCTAGGCAGGCATTCTACCACAGAGCTTCATAGCAATTTCTGTTAAAAAAAAAATTAAGTTTGTAAAGCAGTGGAGTTAGTAGTCCCCAAGGGGAGGCTGAGGTGGACTAATTTTTATCCCAGAGGAGACATTTGATGACATGTATAACTTTCTATTTGCACCATTGGAGGGTGGGGATATTGGCATCTACTATGTGGAGGCCCTATACCTCCTTTTCACCCCAGCAATGAGTTACGAGGGTGGGGTCTACATGTCAACAGTGACTGAGTCAAAAATCCTGGTCTAGATGGTGTGGGGGTGAGGCTTATTACCCTGGCTCTTTTACATAATGTAGCCATTGTCACTGTCTCCCCTCTGGTCCCCAAAATGATTAAAGTAAGAATGCTTTTAGGGGGAGCAAAGCCAGGCCCATTGAATGCAAGCTACTCCCTGGTGACCTGGGGCTTTCTCATAGATCCCGTTGTCCACTGCATCTGGGTGGACGCAGTGAGGCCTGTCCACTCTTAGGCCTCAAAATCGACTCCCTGGAGTCCCGGGGTCTTCCCATAGGTCCCATTGTTCCCTGCCATCTGGGTGGTCGCAATGAGGCCTGTCTACCCTTCGGCTGCACAAGTTGACTCCAAGGATTCCCAGGGCATGCTCATAGATATTGTCCTCTGCCTTGTGGGCAGACACAGTGAGGCCTGTCCACCCTGTGGCCACCCCGGCTCCATGCAGCTGCTCACACTCTGCCTTTCTCCTTCGTGTTTCCCCAGGTAAAGATGAGCCTTCCAGCTACATTTGCACAACATGCAAGCAGCCCTTCAACAGCGCTTGGTTCCTGCTGCAGCATGCGCAGAACACGCACGGCTTCCGCATCTACCTGGAGCCCGGGCCAGCCAGCAGCTCGCTCACGCCCAGGCTCACCATCCCGCCTCCGCTTGGCCCCGAGGCCGTGGCGCAGTCCCCACTCATGAATTTCCTGGGGGACAGCAACCCCTTCAACCTGCTGCGCATGACGGGCCCCATTCTACGGGACCACCCCGGCTTCGGCGAGGGCCGCCTGCCAGGTACGCCGCCGCTCTTCAGCCCACCGCCGCGCCATCACCTGGACCCACACCGCCTCAGTGCAGAGGAGATGGGGCTCGTGGCCCAGCACCCTAGTGCCTTCGACCGAGTCATGCGCCTGAACCCCATGGCCATAGACTCTCCCGCCATGGACTTCTCGCGGCGGCTGCGAGAACTGGCTGGCAACAGCTCCACGCCGCCGCCCGTGTCCCCAGGCCGTGGCAACCCTATGCACCGGCTGCTGAACCCTTTCCAGCCCAGCCCCAAGTCCCCGTTTCTCAGCACGCCACCGCTGCCACCCATGCCTGCGGGCACGCCGCCACCACAGCCTCCCGCCAAGAGCAAGTCGTGTGAGTTCTGCGGCAAGACCTTCAAATTCCAGAGCAATCTCATCGTGCACCGGCGCAGCCACACGGGCGAGAAGCCCTACAAGTGCCAGCTGTGCGACCACGCGTGCTCGCAGGCGAGCAAGCTCAAGCGCCACATGAAGACGCACATGCACAAGGCGGGCTCGCTGGCTGGCCGCTCGGACGACGGGCTGTCGGCTGCCAGCTCCCCAGAGCCAGGCACCAGCGAGCTGCCTGGCGACCTCAAAGCGGCCGATGGTGACTTCCGACACCATGAGAGCGACCCATCGCTGGGCCCCGAACCCGAGGACGACGAGGACGAGGAGGAGGAAGAAGAAGAACTGCTGCTGGAGAATGAGAGCCGGCCTGAGTCGAGCTTCAGCATGGACTCGGAGCTGGGCCGTGGTCGTGAGAACGGAGGCGGTGTGCCAGGTGTGGCTGGTGCGGGTGCTGCAGCCGCGGCGCTGGCAGATGAGAAAGCGCTGGCACTGGGCAAGGTGATGGAGGATGCGGGGCTTGGCGCACTGCCACAGTATGGGGAGAAGCGTGGCGCCTTCCTGAAGCGTGCAGGTGATGCGGGTGACACGGGTGCTGGTGGCTGCGGGGATGCAGGTGCACCGGGCGCGGTGAACGGGCGTGGCGGGGCCTTTGCACCGGGCACAGAGCCCTTCCCAGCACTCTTCCCGCGCAAGCCTGCACCGCTGCCCAGCCCCGGGCTTGGTGGCCCAGCACTGCACGCGGCCAAACGCATCAAGGTGGAGAAGGACCTGGAGTTGCCGCCTGCTGCGCTCATCCCATCCGAGAACGTGTACTCGCAGTGGCTCGTGGGCTACGCCGCTTCACGCCACTTCATGAAGGACCCGTTCCTGGGCTTCACGGACGCGCGCCAGTCGCCTTTCGCCACGTCGTCCGAGCACTCGTCTGAGAATGGCAGCCTCCGCTTCTCCACGCCGCCGGGGGACCTGCTGGATGGTGGGCTGTCTGGGCGCAGCGGCACAGCGAGCGGGGGCAGCACGCCTCACCTGGGTGGCCCGGGTCCTGGGCGGCCAAGCTCCAAGGAAGGCCGCCGCAGCGACACGTGCGAGTACTGCGGCAAGGTCTTCAAGAACTGTAGCAACCTGACGGTGCACCGGAGGAGCCACACTGGAGAGCGGCCTTACAAGTGCGAGCTGTGCAACTACGCGTGTGCGCAGAGCAGCAAGCTCACGCGCCACATGAAGACGCATGGGCAGATCGGCAAGGAGGTGTACCGCTGCGACATCTGCCAGATGCCCTTCAGCGTCTACAGCACCCTGGAGAAACACATGAAAAAGTGGCACGGTGAACACTTGCTGACTAATGATGTCAAAATCGAGCAGGCCGAGAGGAGCTAAGCGCGTGTGCGGGGAGCAGCACGTGCGTCTGTACAGTGTGACCATCGCCAACCATCGCCAATGGGACCCGGTGACCGGACTGGCCTCTGTGTCCCCGGGGCCCAAGGGAGGCGGCAGTCCAACCTAACCTGTGTCTGCGAAGTCCTATGGAAACCTGAGGGTTGATTAAGGCAGTAAAGATTTAAAAAAAAAAAAAAATTGTGGAGCCTTTTAACTGTGCAATAATTTCTGTATTTATTGGGTTTTGTAATTTTTTGGCATGTATGTGCAGGTACTTATTATTATTATTATTTCTGTTTAAATTCCTTTAAAAGATTTTGTTGGGTATCCATCCCTTCATTTTTTAATAACCCAGTAGTAGTTTGAGCAATGACTCGCAAGTGATGTAGAGGGAAGCTATCTTTTAAATTATAATTTTTGTGTGTGTGTGGGGGTGCTGCTTTTTTGAAATTTAAGCTAAGCATGTGTAATTTCTTGTCAAGAAGCCAACACTTAAATGACGTTTAAAGTTGTTTGCCTTTTCATCATTTACTTTTGTCCTGAAATAAAAAAAAAGTGGCATGTGGGTTTTTTTTGGGGGGGTGGGGAGGTGGCTTTCAAAAACATTTTTTTTTTTTCCTGGGAGGTGGATGTACAGCGGATTACAATCTTGAAAATTGTAGCACTTTGTTTTAGCATCGGATTGGAGACATAGCACTGATGTCCTGAGGTCCCAGAGACCTTCTCTGTGTGGAATTCAACTTTCCTGTCATGGAAGGAAAACTTGGAGGGAGGGGTATGTGGCAAGCAAGCCCCTCCCCAACTCGGGACCCTGAGAAACGTTTCCAGGTGACTCTAGGAACAGCCTCAGCACTTGGGCATCCCCAGGAGATACTGTCCTTTTCTGAGGAGCTTCGTGTATCCTGGGAAGCTGCCTCTGCCCTTTCTTGGCTGTAGATTTGGCGGAGGGTACCTACTGGGTAGGCAGTGGTGGCAGGGAGGAAGAGACTAACAATGTTCTTTCAGGCTTCTCTCAGTGTGATGCTTCTCTCTCTCACCTCCCACAGCCTACAGATAAATCCCAGGTGTCCATTGCTACAGCGGTTGGTAATTGACTGTGTCCCAAGCAGACAGCTGGCCCCGACGGTGGACTAGGGAAGTGAGGTCCGGGGTCTCTCATCTAATGCTGGCAGCACTGTAGGCCAGGGCAATCCTGCCTGTTCTTTCTTGCTGGAGGAGCTGGGAAGAGTACCATCCAAGGTGCCCCACGCTGCTTCCATGTTTGTGTTTTTGTTTTTGTTTTTCTTTTTTTTCCTTCCTCCAATTAGTTGGGACATACCATACATTGGACTCGTTCAGATTTGATGTTTGAATTCTGTTGACCCGCACTTTAAAGCTTTTGTTTGCATTTAAATTAAATGGCTTCTCAACAAGAAATTGCAGCATATTCTTATCTTTGGCCCAGAGGTGGGTTAAACTGTAAGGGACAGTTGAGATTGAGTGTCAGTATTGCTAAGCGTGGCATTCACAATACTGGCACTATAAAGAACAAAATTAAATAATTTATTGGACAGTCTCTCTACTGCCCTTCAATTTGATGTGCGTGCCTTGAAAACTGATCTTCCTATTTGAGTCTCTTGAGACAAATGCAAAACTCTTTTTTTTTTTTTTGGTTATTTTTTTTTTTTTTTGAGATGAAAAGACTTTAAAAAGCAAACAAGAAAAGTACATTCTTTAAAAACAAAGCCACATTTACTTTAAAGTAAAAAAAAAAAAAATCCTGGTTGAAGATAGAGGATGTGAAAATGCCATAAGACCCGATCAAATGAAGAGGTAAGCCCAGCACAGCCCTGGACATCCATTAGCAGAATTGTTTTCAGCCCCTTTCATTTTTGGGACAACGCTGCTTAGTTGTGGAGTGGAGGTGATTTACTGCTGAACTAAAACTCAAGTGACGCAAGCCGATATCGTTGAATGACAAACAAACAAACAAAACAACAAAATAATTCAGGAACAATGGCTAATTTTCTTTTTTCTAAATTTAAATTTAGTGCACTCTGTCTTAAAAATACGTTTACAGTATTGGATACATACAAGGGTAAAAAAAAATCGTGTGTATGTGTGTTGGAGCGATCTTTTTTATTTTATTTTATTTTCAAAGTTTGCTTAATAGGTTATACAGAAATGCCACAATGGCTACGTGTATATTGTTTTCTTTTGGTGACGGGGTTTTAGTATACATTATATATATTGAAATTTCTTGATTACTGTCAAAGTGGACCAGTATTTGTAATAATTGAGAATGCCTGGGCATTTTACAAAACAAGAAAAAAAAAGTCCTTTTTCTTTTCCTTGAAACCGTTACAGTAAGTTTTAAATGGTGGGTCTATGACATCTGTTCTGTCACAGTAACTGTAAAGTCGGAGTTTTAGTACATTTTTTTCTGCCTTGGGTGTTGAATTTTTATTTCGAAAACAAATGTATAGAAACTTGTATTTGGGGATTAAAAGGGGATTGCTACACCGTGTAGAAAAAGTATGTAGAAAAAAGTGCTTAATATTGTTACTGCTTTGCAGAAAAAAAAAAAATCACACTTCTGACCTGTCCTTATTTTTCTCTCCCCACCCCCCTCTGGAATGGATATATTGGTCGGTTCATATGATGTAGGCTCTCGCTGTATTTTTACTGGAGCTTGTAATTTTTTAACTGTAAGCTTGTCCTTTTAAAGGGATTTAATGTACCTTTTTGTTAGTGAATTTGGAAATAAAAAGAAAAAAAAAACAAAAACAAACAGGCTGCCATAATATATTTTTTTAATTTGGCAGGATAAAATATTGCAAACAAAACGAAACAAAACAAACAAACAAAGACCTCACTCACATTTGTATGTTAAGTCCTCCTGTACAGGAGGAAAAAAGGATTGTTTGACAACCTTCAAGAAAAAAAAGACACAAAAGGAAATTCGAGTCCAGTGCTTTGGTTCACAAGTCATCCTAGTTGTATATAGTCTGTCAGAGTTGGCCTACTCAAAGAACTGTTGGCTTTGGGCTTCGATCTGAAGGCCCGAACTTTGTGTCAGGCCTCCTGGGTGCAGCCACAGCAGATCCCATGGGAAGTGCTTTATTTGTGTGGAGTGGTGAAAAGAGAGCCCTCCCCCTATAAGATGGTAGGTGTAGGGGTGAGGGAGCAAGGTCACCTCCTTACTCTGCTATGGCTACTGTGGCTGCTCCCTCCACCCCCTGACCACCCTCCAGAGCAGAGAGAGAATCCACAGCTGCGTTTGTCCTTGAGCAAACCCGGATGGATCAAAGCTCCTGGAAGGAGCAGCTGGGCCCGGGGGAGCCTCTGCCGCTGAGGCTGGGGCAGGCGGGACTGAGGAGGGCCCTGAAGGCAGATCCTTCTGTTCCGTGGGCAGTGTCTGCTCGCTTTCCTTCTTGGCTTCGCTGCTTTCCTCTGCAATTCCATTGGTTTCAGAATGGTGAGGGGCCTAGGATGAAGGAATTCTGTGCCTTTCCATCCTTCTCTCCTCCTGTGTCCCCTCCCCGCCCTCCTCCAGTCCCTGCCAACCCTCTCGCTGTTCATCTCATCTTTCATTTCCTCCCCCCTTTGTCCCCTCTCCCCCAACACCCCTTTTTTGTAAAGCCAAGTAGCTTTAAGAGATAATAAAGTGGTTGTTTATTGGATGAGGGACTAATACACTTTTCACAAATATCTATATCAGGAAGCCATTTTTTTTTTTTAATTTCAGGAAATGTAAGAAATCATCATTTCAGGTTATGAAAGCATGGCCGTGCATCTTTCCAGGCAGGTCCTTACTAAATGCAGAGTCTGCCTCACTGTTTCCCATTTGACTTGCCTTTGCACAGTTAAAGGATGGGGGCCAAGTGGGATGCCACGCACCCAAGGTTCAGTGTCCCACAGGCTTGCCCCAAGGCCCAGGATGGCCCTGCCCTTCTGCTGCCCTGCCCCTCCGCTGCTGCCCTGTTAGCTATCTAGGAGCCTCTGTGTGGTTCTCCTGTGCTCATAAAAGCTAGCCAGCGCTCACCAGCTCATCTGTCACCAGAATGCCAGGACTAAGCCATCCTAAAGCACAAGGATTGTATGTCTCTGTCCACTGCAGAGAGAAGAGAATTTTGCTTCGCTTATCAAAGCGAAAACCAGCCAACCAATTTCCCCGAAGCAGGTGACCCAGCCAAAGGGCTCTAGCGTGGGTGACCCAACCAACCTCAGGTCGGGTTCCACACTGCCACAACTTTACCCAAAGTTGCCCCCCACCCCCATTGGAACCTGCCACTTGCCATTGGATGGTCATTATGGGAAGGGGAGGGGAGAGGAGACTGGATTACTCTAATCAAAATGTGAACCCCGAGGTGATCAGCCTTCCACCTGGCCCTTCCGCCCAAGGTTTTGTTGAACGCAGGCGAATCCGTGATTTTGGTGCTCTCTGTATCAGCCCTGCATAGCAAAGGCGCATTGATCTCAGCTGTTTGCTTTTGTACTGGCGAGGCAAAATATTTTTATTACCTTTTCTATTACTTATCGTATGAGCTTTTGTTGTTTGCCTAGAGGGTTTGTCTCTTACAACAAGTTTGGAGCTATTTATGATTGCTTGGTATTTGTGCTCTGTTTTAAAAACAGGCACTTGTTTTTTTTAATTATGGATAAAATGTTGAGATGACAGGAGGTCATTTCAATGCGGCTTAGTGAAATATTTATTGTTTCTTTTCTTCTCTGTACAAGATTTTGGGCCTCTTTTTTTTCCCCTTAATGTCACAATGTTGAGTTCAGCATGTGTCTGCCATTTCATTTGTACGCTTGTTCAAAACCAAGTTTGTTCTGGTTTCAAGTTATGAAAATAAATTGGGACATTTAACTTGATCTCCAAACCTTGTCCTTTTCTGTGTCTTTTAAAGGTGGGGAATGGACAGCTTATTTCCACGGGGGGAATTGAAGGTCTTTCTCCATTTCCCTCCTGACCTACACCTTAAGCCCGTGACCGGGAGGAGAGACAATACTTCCATGAAGCAGCGAGGTTTGGAAAAGTTCTTGGCCCGGGCTATATGCTATGTGTGCACATAATGAGACCTTGTCTTTAAAAAACAAAACAAAATGAAACGAAAAAACAAAAAATGAAATGAAAAAACAAATAACAAAACAAAAACAGAAAAAAATGACTATGAAAAGTAGTTCAAGACAGCCAAAGATAATGTTGATCTTGACGGACATCCCGTGCCACAATCCCTATTCAGGCATGGTCAAGTGCTCTGTGGTGGATTTAGTAGATGAAGCTTTGCTTCAGAGAACTTCCGGTCACACAGAGACTCCTGAGCTCAGTCCAGTTCCAGGTTGAACCACATGAAATGACTTATAGTTATTTTGATTGAAAAAACAAAAACAAACAAACAAATGGCAGTGTTGCTGGTGTGCTTGGTAAGCTCAGCTTTCTGGAAGCAGCATCAGGGTCTCGAGTTCGAGGCCAACCTGGTTTCCACTAATGAGTTCTAGTCCAACTTGGGGTACATAGCAAGATCAAGTATGAGAGAGAAATAAAGAGAAAAGGGGAGGAGGAGAAGGATGGAAAGTGTGAAGGTAGGCAGGCAGGCAGGTGCTCTCAGGAACTGGAAACCAGTGTACAGGACCTTGCCAGCTGCTCTGTACAGGTGCTTTTGGCTTTCCAAGTGCAGAATGAGGGTTCTGGGCCAAGCACCCTCTCTGACCGTTGCACAGGAGGATTCCCTTCCCTTCTCTTATGCTAGTTGTTAACACAGTGGAAGAAACTCGCTTTGGGGTTCACCCAAGTTAAGCCTTGCACAGTGAGTGAGCCTTTAACTTGGCTCTCCCAGGTTGAGCAAAGAGCAGCTGCATGGAGGAAGGCAGACTTCTAGATACATCTGCATGAGTGTGCTTATGATTTTCTCCGCAAGCAAGGACCAGAGCCCACCTGAGCATGGGAAGAAGGAAGGGTCCCTTGGGTTCTTGACCTGTTCTCTTCCTGAATTTCTTGATCTCAGAGGGACAAGGGACTTTCACCTGAAATCACCCTGCCAGCCATCATGAGCTGAGTTCTGTGCTAGAGTGTTCACAGGGAGCATTCAATGAAAGGAAATAGGCACGCTTTGTTGCAAGGTGCTCTGTGGGTCCCACCTGCGGAGATTACAAGAGAACCAGGGTGGCATTGTGCTTCTCTCTACCTGTCTTCACCCCAAGCAAGTCAACAGCCTCCCCCAAACCTGTCACATGACTGAACGAGAAGAATGGTTGGAACTGCTACATTGGAAGTAGCATGGAAAGTGACTAGGGGTGCTGAGTGGGGTCTAGAGCTTAAGGGACGAGAATTCTCAGGGAAGAAGTTTTTCTTTTCCGTAGCCTTTCTGCCAGTCGGCTTAGAAACAGGCTTCCTCCGAGCCTTGGTGTTTCCTCCCCAGAGACCTCTGCAGATATAGAGCTGACATGCTCCAGGGTCTTCCGATAAGAACTCAATGGAGTGAGCTCTTTTTTGGGGAGGAGACACCCTCTTCTTTAAGCCACAGAAACAAATGGCTAGACTGAGCCACGGAAATTGCTCGGATGAGTAAGTGGACTTGCTCACCAAGAGCTGGCTTTCATGGACGGACTGAGGGCATTGGGGCAAATTGAGGATCAAGGGGAGCAATGGAAGGATTTGACCTGTTTCCTACCCGTTTCCTTGATAACTGGTTTTACGATCTCGGGTCAGTCCCTTCCCCTTTCCAGGCCTCTGTTTCCTTATCTGTACAGCAAAGGGTTAAGACGACAGGAAGGAACCATTTTTGTTTTCAGACAGAAAGCCCCTAAGGGTGATGTGGGCCTGCCTGGGCTTCAAACACTGAGAGTGAGAAAAAGCCTCAAGAACAGAACACCCCCACTTGCTAGTTGTGATTTGAAAGTTTCCTCCATGACATAAATCATGGGGTCTCTGCAATTTCCAATCATCCCGTTGTGGTTTGGGGCATCTGTGAAGTTTCTGGACACCTCTAGTCACCCCATTCTGAGCTGCAAGGTCCAGCAATTAAAATGAGAAATTTTCCTTGTCTGCTTTGGAGATAAAACTAGATGAATGGGACTTTTTATGTTAATGTGATGGAAATACATAATGAATCTCATGTAACTTTCAAGCCAGGGAGGATGAAAACGCTGACTCTCTGTGCAGGTGAAGCCTGAGCCACTAATTGCCTGCCCTGAATATTCTTCAAAACGGCTTCATCGGATTCTGATTGCAAACCATCGAGGACGCTTAAAAGACGTCAAAACAGGCTGAACCCGGAAACCAATTTAATTCCCCAAGCCCTGACTGAGCTGCGTGTCACAAGTGGGAATGCAAGGAGGTCTCCGGCTTGTCTTTTGCTCTTAAGAAGAGAAGCAGGATAAGGAGAATTTTTAGGACTAGGTAGTGTGGGCAATGAACGAAGGGGCGAAAAAGAAGGAGAAACAGATGAGCCGGGTGGCAGGAGGGTTGGGGAAACTGGGCTGTTCCTTCAAGGACAGTCGAGGATTCTTGGGGAAGGTGAAGACATATGAAGGAGAGAAGGTGTACCTGCAGAGGGAGAAACTTCATGGTGGTTGGAAGAGCACTGTCAAGTTCATAGAGAAGCAGCCTCCTAGAGCTGACTGGAATCCTTGAAAGTCATTTAGTGTATTCCTAGCTAACATAGGAATAGGAACCACCTTCCAAACCCCAAAGTACCTCACATTCAATCATTGATTCATGGATACATCCACACATAACCACCCATCCAAACATTCATCTGCTACCCACGCACCGATCTAATCACCCATCCATCTGTCTCCCCACTGCCCCACTCAGGCACTCACTCACTCAAACATCTACTCAGCCGCCCACCGACCCACCGGTTTGTTTACTTCATGAACATCAAAGACCCGTGCCATGTCACATTGACTAGTGGAAGCTGGAGGTGAATACAATTCTTGTCTTTCAGGAATTTATATTTCAGTGGGCAGAACAGGTTGTCCGAAGATCCACTCATCCAACAACCGGTCCATCTACCTACTCATTTATTTCTTTCCCTCTCTTTGGTGGCCCACACTTCCAGGCCAGGTCAGGCAGCCTGCCATGGAGTCACTTCTTAGCTGGGAATGCCATGTGGGACTGATAGACTTCAGTGGAAAGCTGGAGCAAGTGTCCCCCATACCTATGTCTCCTTTTACTATAGTTTATTTCTCAGACCACAGTGAAAGGGTAATTGTATTTTTGTAATCTCTTATAATTAAAAAAAATTAAAATAGTAAATGTCTGGTTTAGGACATAGTACAGTTGTGATCCTAGGGGCCCTGTCTAGAACAAGTAGAGGGATATTCATCTGTTCAAATCCCAAGGGATGCTGTTGTGTAGCTCTTGGGCCAGGCCATGGAAGACTTTTTTTTTTCTGGTTCAAAATGCACTGGAGACTGAAGTCTCCAAAGGCTTGGCTAGCATCTCACCCAAAAATGAGACCTGGGTCTAGGGACAGCACCACCCACCGGCCTCTTCCCTCCTGTCAATGAGACTCTGCCAAGTGCCTGCTCCATGTTCTGTGCAGCATGGAGGAGGATGCCCAACTGTTGGGTTCAAAGTGAACCTAGGAAGCCAAGAGGTAGTAGGCAGGTGTCATGCCTTGCAAATACCTTCCACACTGGGCACAACCCTGCCCTTTGCCTGTGTTGGGAATGTGATGGAGGGTTTGGTTTGATTATCTGTATCATGTTCCAACCCTATGTCCCTCTTCTCCCTGGAAGATTCTGGGCTAGTGTGTATCGAGAGGCTAAATGATACTCTGAGTGTTTGATCTGGTGATGGTGATGTCATTCTTGAAAATTATGCTAGGTATACTAATTAGTGATTCCCAGACAGAGGGAAAAGCTAGGTGCCTGGGTGGTCACTTCAGCATTGTGTTAAATATCTTATTAATAACTGGTGTTTGTCCTTGACCCACAAGGCTCTGAGCAGGCCATTAAGAAACATACAAGCCGGGTGGTGGTGGTGCACGCCTTTAATCCCAGCACTCGGGAGGCAGAGCCAGGCAGATCTCTGTGAGTTCGAGGCCAGCCTGGACTACCAAGTGAGTTCCAGGAAAGGTGCAAAGCTACACAGAGAAACCCTGTCTCGAAAAACAAACAAAACAAAACAAAACAAAGAAAAAAGAAACATACAAGACACAAATAAGCAACAAAACACCAGGACCCAAGAGACTAGAAGATAAAGTAAGTGTGCACATTCACAAAAATAGAACTGTATACTTAAACCGTAAATTGAAGGTAAGCTCCCCAACAGCCAAAGAGAAAAAAGAAACATAAACATGGTCTTTATTATGCATGACGAGAGAATACTTATTGTGAATGACATGTAAGATGGCCAAGTTTTATAAGCAGCTTCCCTGTATGTCAACAATAGAGTAAATGAATGAAGAATAGCTTGCTTATTAAGAAATATTTGCATCCACCTGAAAGGAGGGGACTGGAGACTTTGATAATAACCTGGAAACTGTGTATGGGATAATGTTAATTTTTAGAGGCTAGAAAAGGAACTAAAGAGAGGGCTCAGTGGTTAAAAGCATACACTGTACTTGCAGAGGACTGGGTTTGGTTCCCAGAACCCATGTTGAGGGATTCACAACTGCCTACTACGCCAGCTCTTCAGTATCCAACACCCTCTTCTGGCCTCTGCCGGCACTACACTCACATGCGCACATACCTATACACAGATACACATAAATGCACATAATTAAAGATAAAATCAATCTTACAAACATTAAAAGCTAGAGAATGTTTGGATGCTATTATTGCATGATTTCTGATTTATTGTGTGGATGTAGATTGAGCACAGATGGCTGGGAGAAGGCTACACCTACGGAAGTTTCTCCCACTACTGGAAGACAGTCCACAATTGCCTTCCCCCTCCTGTACCTGTCATGGTGGGAACCATCTCATTTTTTCTCCTTAATCTTTACAATGACTTCTCTTCTAGAAAACTGTCCGGAAGCAGCTGCAGTCCAGTCAAAGATCTAGCCATGAATTTGTTCACTGAAGCTGTTCAAGAGGGAGAGGACAGGTTGGTGGTTTGGATCCAAATCAAAAGAGGTGAGATGATAAAATTTCTAGTTTAAGATCTCTTTAGGTATAGCTGACTAACTTCTAAGATTCGCCACTAGATTGGGCAGTATTTTTTGTTTTTGTTTTTGTTTTGTTGTTAACTTGACTCGACTAGGGTTACCTGGGAAGGGAAGCCTCAATTGAGAAAATGCTTCTATCTTATTGGCTTATAGACAAGTCTATCGGGCATTTTTTTGGTTTATGGTTGATGTAGGAGGGTCCAGCCCACTCTGGGTGGTACCATCTCTGGACTGGTTGTCATGGGTTCTTTTTTTTAAAATTTATTTTCTTTATTTTGTGTGCATTGATATTTTGTCATGGGTGTTGGGTCCCCTGGAACTGGAATTACAGACAGTTATGAGCTGCCATGAGGGTGCTGGGAATTGAACCCAGATCCTCTGGAAGAGTAGTTGGTGCTCTTAACCACTGAGCCATCTCTCCAGCCCCTTGGGTTCTATAAGAAAGCAGGCAGTGGTGGTTTGAAGGAAAGTGGCCCCCTCAAGAGTGTGGCACTATTAGGAGGTGTGGCTTTGATGGAGTAGGTATGGCCTTGTTAGAGGAAGTGTGTCACTGTGGCTTTGAGGTCTCATATATGCTCAAGTCACACACAGTGTTTTAGATCACTTCCTGTTGCCTGCTGATCATGATGCAGTACTCTCAGCTCCAGCACCATGTCTGCCTGCACATGGTCGTGTTCCACTATGATGAAACCTCTGAAACTGTAAGCTATCCCATAAAATGTTTCTCCTTAATAAGAGTTGCCGTGGTCATGGTGTCTCTCCACAGCAATAGAAACCCTAACGAAGACAGAAGTTGGTAACAGGGACTGGGGTATTGTTGTGATAGACCTGACCATGCTTTTGTTTGGAGGAATTTGGACTTTGGTACTTTGGGTTAGGAAAGCTTTAAGCACTGCTTCATGGACCATACTAGTAGAAGCATGGAAGACAATGGTACCAAGAATGATTTGAACTGTGGGTGCCTGAATCAAGAGGTTTCAGAGAAGAAAAAATTTTATGTTGCCTAGAGATCATTCTTGTGATATGTTGGTGAAGAAAGTGGCAGCTTTTTGCTCTTGTCTAAAGAGTCTGCCTGAGGCTAAACTGAAGAGATTTGGATTAATTCCTTTGGCAAAAGAAATCTCAAAATACCCTAGTATAGACTGTCATGAACTAGTGTTCATGCTTATAAAGAGTTACAATGAAAAGGAGCAAGCTGAGGAGAAAAGGAGTATCAGGAAGTGCTGTGGAATAATCTTTCTGTACACTGTGAATATGTATTACCCTCGTTGGTTAATAAAAAACTGATTGGCCGATAACAGGGCAAGAAGAGATTGGGCGAGACAGCCTGACACAGAGAGAATGATGAGAAGAGGGAGGACAGAGTCAGGAGAGTCATGGGAGATGCTAGTCAGCCACCGAGCAAGTAGGCTGTGTAGAAAATTAGGTAACAAGCCATGAGCCATGTGGCAAAGCATAACTAGAAATGTGGATTAATTTAAATGTAAGAGTTAGCCAGTAACAAGCCTGAGCTATTGGCTGAGCATTTATAAATAATAATGTCTCTGTGTGGTAGTTTGGAAGCAGCTGACCAGATGGGGAGTGGGTGGTCAGGACAGGAAAACCTCTGACTACAAGGAAGTAGAATGGAGCTTAATCCTGTGTTCAGGGAGATAAACAGATTAAGAAATGGACTAAAAGGAGTGTTGGCCTCAGGGCAAGATCCCACCCAGCTAAGTTTCCAACTTGTGGAAAGGAATTAAGAAAATCTTGGAGCTGGGTGTGATGGTACACACCTTTAACCCAGTACTGGAAAGGCAGAGGCTGGCAGATCCCTGAGTTTGAGGCCAGCCTGATCTAAAGAGCAAGTTCCAGGACAACCAAGCTTAGGTGGTGAAGGAAACCATGGAAAACAGCAAGCTGGTGAAGCTGTAATAGAACAAGGGGGCCATGTTCCAGCCCCAGCAAGCAGCAGAACTTGGCAGCTTCAGTCATGTGGTTCTGGGTTTAAAATTAAGGATAGAATAAAGAGGTTATGGAGTTTGCCTCTGTGACTAAGAGAAGACCCAGAGGCCAGGCATGTGTCAGGGATGTCCCTCAATGGAGGCCTAGGGTGGCCATTTTGTGAAGCTATGAAGTTGAAGCCTGAATCACCTTAGAGACCCCAAGATGTTGGAGATGCCAGAGCCATGGGATATCTGCTGAGGAAAGTTACTAAAAGGGAGTGGAACCAGCCCAAGAGAAAGCAATGTGCTGCAGTCAACAAAGCTGAAAGGAGTTGGAAGTCGGAAGAGCATTTTGACATCAGACATGGAGACGCAGAGTTTAGAGTTTGCCCAGCTGGTTTTGGTCTTGCTTTGGTCCAGTATTTCCTTACTCTGCTCCCTTCCCCAATTCTCGGAATGATAATGTATATCCTATGCCATTATATGTTGGAAGTATGTGATCTGTTTTTGGATTTTGATTTTACAGGGGATTATGGTGAAGAGATTACATGAATCTCAGAAGAGACTTTGAACTTCAGACTTTTAAATAAGTTTGAGACTGTTATAGACTATGAGGGCTTTTGAAGTTGGAATGAATGCACTTTTGCATTACGAAACGGCTACAAGCCTTTGGGGACAAGGCAGTGGAATGTGGTAGTTTGAAAGAAAATAGCCCCCAAAGGGTGCGGCACTATCAGGAAGTATGGCTTTGTTGGAGTAGGTATGGCCTTGATACCACCTAATGTCTGAGTTCACTTCCTGTTGCCTGTGATATGTAGAAATCTCAGCTTCTTTATTACCATGTCTGCCGGCACGCTGCCATGTCCCATCATGATAATGGAGTAAACCTCTGAAACTGTTCTCTCTCTCTCTCTCTCTCTCTCTCTCTCTCTCTCTCTCTCTCTCTCTCTCTCTCTCTCTCTCTGAGATGGTTTCTCTGTGTAGCCCTGACTGTCCTGGAACTAGCTTTGTAGACCAGGCTGACCTTGAACTCACAGAGATCCACCTGGCTCTGCCTCCAGATTGCTGGGATTAAAGGCATGTGCCACTACCACCTGACCAAACCTCTGAAACTGTAAGATACTCAGTGAAATATTTTCCTTTATAAGAATTGCTGTGGTCATGGTGTCTCTTTACAGCAGTAGAAACCCTAGGACACAGACTGAGCAAGCCATGAGAAACAAGCTAATAAGCAGCGTTTCTTCATGGCCTCTGCTTCAGTTCCTGCCTCCAGGTTCCTGCCTTGCCTCCCCTTCATGATGGACCAGAAGCTCTAAGAAAAAGTAAGCCCTTTCCTCCCAAAGTTGCTTTTGGTCATGGCATTTATCACAGCAATGGAGAAGCAAACTGAGACAGTGTGGGAGTGAGGGATAGAAGCAGCAGGGTAAATAGCTGGCCACGGACCCAGGAGAAGCCTGGAGATGACAGGAAGTCAGAGAAGGAGATCCAGAGCCCTCTCTGATTCAGGAAGCTGAAGAGGCTGCATAGTTAAAGACTGACAAAAACACCCTCACCAGTCTTGCTTGGGGAATTCAGGGTCTCTATCTGCCAAGCAACAGTGCATGGGGGCTGCTAACACTAGTGTGCTGGGAGCGAGAGGCATGCTGGGAGCCGGCTATCCTAGCTTATAGCTGTGCCCTATTTTTGCAGGCTGTGGGCTCAGAATCCAATTGCGCAACCTGGTTATGCCTCCAGCTCCTCATTTGTACAAGAGGAAAATGACAATCTGAGGGATCTGAGGAGGATCCATATGGTGTGATCTTTGCTCTGCCCATATCAGCATCTAAAACAAGGTTCCCTGTGGTGTTAGGGTTTTTATCTGCTGCTGACAGGTCATTCCAGAAGAATTCTTGCCACCCAGCAGTTCTTTTGACTGTGTGGACAAGAAGAAAGCTTGCAGGAGCTCTCTACCGCGTTGCTGGCCATGCAGGGAACGTAGAAGTTCTACAGTCTTGCTCAGCTCCTTCCATCACCTGCATCCTCTCAGAGGGTTTTCTCCTCCGAGGACTCTCATCAGTCTGACCCCTCAGTTTGCCATCTCAGACTGTGAGCTCCTCTCTTCAGATTCCTCCCAAGTGTATCTATCTGCAGGGTCCTGACTGTGAAGACAGCCTTTGGAGCTTCAGCACTTTGCAAGGCTGTGTCCGGGGCTGCCTAGGGACGTCAGCTGGTGGCAAAGCATTGTGATTTGAATGGGAAATGTCCCTAGTGAGTTCACTTCTGGAACACTTGGTTCTTACCTCTGGGAGGGTCTTGCGGTGCACTCTTGCTGGGAGCAGTGGGTCACTAGGGTACAAATGCAATGTGACCAGCTGCCACGCCTTCTTAGCTATGATGGGCTGTATTCCTAAGAGCCAAAAATAACCCCTTTCCCCTGAAGCTGCTTCTTGCCCAGTCTTCCCTCACAGCAACAAAAGAGTAACAGATACAGGAAGAGACTGTCTGTGTGGACCCCAGGCACTCATGGTCCCAAAGCTTTAGTTCCCAAATAGGATTGAGGTGGCAACATACTTCCTTAACTGCCTTCTGATGAATGTGACTTCTCCTGCCCTGGTTTTGATGATAGGGTAACTCCAAAAAAGCCAACCGAGCTATATACGTGGGGTTTCATGTGTACAGCCACACATGGACATTAGAACTCAATGTCCCTACTCCCCTTTCTGGGTCTGAAACCTTTAAGTTGTGGAGTCAATTCTTAGCAGGCTGGCTTTCATTTATCTAGCTTTCATGGATTCTAGAGTTCATGGATTGAATATATGCATACAGATGTATTATTATATGTATGTATGATATACCACATGCATATATATGCATTATATTTTTTGTAAATGCCCACTTATATAAGTAAAATGGGATAGTAAGTATTGGGGATATTTTATCCTTCTGCAAGTCTCTATCAGGGACCAGGAGAATTTAGCAACGGGAAATAAATATTCCCCTAATACCTTAATGTTTCATTTTGTATTCAAATTCACATAACTAACTGCAGTTTACATTTTCCACCATTGTCAGGAAGCTCAGTGCTAAATTTAATGTTCAATCAAAAGATCAGAAATATTCATTTCAGGTTTTAAAAAAATGTCCTTCTTATATTCTTTTTGATGCAGTCTTTCGATAAGATTGTTCTTTATGTAATTTTATTGCAACCTCATAAATATTGAAGATGCTCTTATAAAGAACTATTAATAAATAAAGAGATGATGCCCAGTGCCCCACAGAGCTGTCCAGGATGCTGTCCACACTGTCTGCTCCCATCCAGGCTTCTGCTACATTTACCATCTAAACCTCTGTGGCCATAGTGGGTCACAGCTCTGATATTGTTAAATGGCACTGCTTCCAAACTTTGTTTTGAAGCTTTGTTCTTTGTGCTTTGTTCTTTGTGCTCTGAAGACCTGAGAAATGTGACAGCAGACACGTCCAAACTGTGGTCCATAGGCCACATGTGGCTGAAGAAAGCTGTGGCCCATAAGCCACATGTGGCTGAGGAAAGCTGTGGCCCATAAGCCACATGTGGCTGAGGAAAGCTATGAATTCAGCTCAGCACAAAAATCATAAACTGACTTAAAATTTTATGAGATTTATTTTTGCAAGCTTTTTGTAACATGATTATGTGGTTCTCAAGTGTGAACATTAATATCAAATATTAGATACATCTGTGGGGAAGGACCTGGATTTTATTGATGTGTGTGTGTGTGTGTGTGTGTGTGTGTGTGTGTGTGTGTGTGTGTGTGTGTGATGTGGGCTATGTGTGCTGCAAGCACACACATGTATGTGGGTATGCATGTTGATGTATGCTCACAGAGGTCAGAGGAACTGGGTGTTCTGCTCTCTCATGCTCCACCTTATTCCCTCAAGGCGGGGTCTCTCACTGAACCTGGAGCTAGGCTGGAGATGAGCAATCCTCCAGTCTTCTTTCCCCGCAGTGCCGAGTTACAGATGCTTGTGTGTGGTCATGCCTACTTTTATCTCTTGGTTCTAGGATCCATGTCTTTATGCTTGTGGGACAAATGTTGCTACCCACTGAGCCATCACTCCAGCCCCAAGAATAAGGCGTTTAGAACGGAGCAGCTCTGACTTTTGTAGGAATTTTATCTCTGCTTCTTGTCTGCTTGCTAAGTGCCTGAGAGCTGGAATCTCTCTGCCTCTGTTTCCCTATGTGCAATGTGAGAACAAGGATACCTAGAGAACTCCTGTGAGGATCCGACAAGCGGAGACAGGGCAGGTGGTACATGGAGAGTAGCCCAAAACACTCCCCTGGCTTTTCTTTTCTTTTTTTTTTCTTGTTAGTCCCTAGAAAGTCTCCAAATTCCCCCAGGCAGCCTCTTTTCTCCTTGTTTCACACACACACACACACACACACACACACACACACACACACACACACACACTGTCTGGCCCACTTAGAGGACCAGAGGTGTCCTTCTGAAGGACCAAGGACCTTCTGGTATCCTTGGTGTCTGTAGCCATCTCTGCCCCACCTCCATGTATACCTCAAGGAGCCTCTCTGATCCCTGGCAGCCAGGCAGGGGGTGGGAGGCATGTGGGGAGGGGACAAAGGGGCCACCCCTAGAGGTCACTGCTAGTCTGTCCACCTGTTCCTAGTCTCCTAAGGTTGGAAGACCTGGAGTTTGGAGCCGCACCACTGTGAGGTGACTCCCTTACATTCCCTGCCCTCTCTCCCTTCACTCTTTACTCCACTCAGCCTGGTTATGGCTCTTCAAGAACTCCACAGTCTGCTCTGGCCTGGTCGCCCTGCCTCTTCCTGGGCCTCTCCTGACGCTCTGGCCCCATCTCTTCCAGATTCTCTCTGCCTCCACCCTTCAGCTGATTCTCTGATTCTTTCTCTCTTTCTTTCTTTCTTTCTTTCTTTCTTTCTTTCTTTCTTTCTTTCTTTCTTTCTTTCTTTTTCTTTTTTTCTTTTCTTTTCTTTTTTTTTTTTTTTTTTTGGTTTTCAAGACAGGGTTTCTCTGTGTAGCTTTGATGCCTGTCCTGGATCTTGCTCTGTAGAGCAGGCTGGCCTCAAACTCACAGAGATTCACCTGCCTCTGTCTCCTGAGTGCTGGGATTAAAGGTGTGTGCCTCCACTGCCCTGCTGATTCTCAGATTCTTGCACCCCATCATGAACTTCTCTTTGGCAGCAGGCTGATCCTCCCTCCACCCCAACCTCAGTCATTTTCGGAATCTCAGGACAGGTCATGATCCTGTCCAGAGGCCCTGCTACCACTGGGAAAAGTTCACAGGTGTCCTAAATGTGCAAGACCAGGACACAGAATTCACCCTACAGCTCTCACACTTGAACCAGAGGGATCTTCTGTGAAGGCTGTGGAAATGCAGACTCTTGGTTTCCCTGCTCAGAATGGAAGAGCCCAGGGTGAAGTATTTGTATCCTCAAACATGAATCAGCAAGGTTCTGAGGCAGGGGATTTTTTAGCGCCACGAGCAAGAAGCATGGTGTGAGTCCAATACACACCAGTCTTTGGGGCCTGCCTGTCCTTGCCTATGACCTGGTTAGCATGGACCCCCTCACTCTTATCCACAGCTCTCTCTGAGGCTCTGAGGACAGAGACTGGAGAGAATGGGAGGCACTAGGTGGACCTGGGGCTCAGGCCAAGGGCAGCTGTAATGTAATGAAAGAAACTTGGAACTTGGGATCCTCAGCCAATCACAGAGTCCCATCTCTGTTGTTCCTGTCCCCTGGGTGACCTGGACATGTCCACTCACCTCTTGGTCTGTTCCCTTTTCTTCAAATTCACAGGGGGCACAAGCTGTCTGCACAACACAGTGGGCGGGACCAATGACATTACCCATGATGGAACATGCTGGAGAGTCTGTGCCTTTACACTAACATTAGAAAATGATGATGTACTAAATCATCACCCAGGTGATGGTGGGTTTCCACCCCACTCCTCTGCGTTTGCCACCAGCCACTCCTCAGATGAGCCCCGCTGCTCCCGGAACCCCACAGGCTTCCCCTCGCTGACCCCACCCTGTGGAAATGCCATGCACCTCCTGCTCCTGTTGTCTAGATACTGCCCGGGCTCCTGGACCCCAACACTCAGGCTGTGTGGTGCTTCTCCATCAGGGAACTTTTCCCTCATGTAGCACCCTGCAGCCTTTAGCACAGCAAGTCCTGCAGGGCCTGGATGTCTCAGGTGCCCTCCTATGCCTAGTGGTGGGAACACCTGCCCGAGGGGTAACACAGCTTGGACAAGCACGTTTTCTGCTACGGAAACAGCACAGGGTCTGAAACGGCATGGAGTGAGAGCCCCTGAGCCTGTGCTGGGTGCCTGGCTCCTTCCTGTGACCCACCTCTGGGATGACCTCAGGTGACAGTACTCTGGGGGCTAATGCCTACTGCTTCCACTCTGGATGTCTTCAAGAGCTTGGGTCATAGAGGCAGAGCAACCTGAGTTAGAAGCCCCTCCCAATGTCTGTGAGCGTTCTGTGCCTCAGTTTCCTCATCAGCACACTGTGATTAATAATAGGACCTGCCTGCTTTGG
Organism: Peromyscus eremicus; assembly: GCF_949786415.1. Classification (NCBI taxonomy): domain Eukaryota; kingdom Metazoa; phylum Chordata; class Mammalia; order Rodentia; family Cricetidae; genus Peromyscus; species Peromyscus eremicus. The sequence goes on along the minus strand of NC_081430.1, from coordinate 55,804,207 downwards.
CTGTTGAGGTAGCTAAATCAGACATGGTGGGAGACGTGATGAGCCTGTTGTACACAACGAGCGTTCTGTGAGCCTGAGTGTAGAGGCGGGGACACACCAGCCAGCCGTGGAAACAAACCGTCCTCATATCTCCACAACTGGGCCCAGTACAGGTTTCTCTCTTGCTAATTCTCAGTCCAATCCAGTGGTTAGGGGACAGACAGCCCTTCGTGTGGTGGGCCAGTGGCTCCTTCTACCTTGTCCAGTATGGAAGCTATTAGTAACAATAACCTCCCATTCCTCAGTCACTCTTGCTGTTGGTCAAGTGCTCCACAGTATGGCCGCTGACTGTCAATGGGCAGCACTTCTGACGTCACGGTAAGTTCTTGGATAGTACTGACAGAGAGTCTTCTGCCTTGAGCCATTCATAGTGGAAGACAACATGCTATTCTTCAGGAGTCCTCAGGGGCCAGGCCTGGGAGACATGACTATCACTTCTGTCCCTGCCTGGTTGACCAGGAGGCAGTGGCATGGCCTTCATTTCAGAGACTCTGTAGAGGACTTCATCTTGGGACTGCATTCTTTCTACTGGACTCAGTGTGCCTAGTCCCGTCCCACAGCTCCACTCAGCCTACTTTTACCCCTCCACGCTCCACCCCTCTCCATATTGAATATGTCAGGGCACCAGTGGCCGGAATTCCCCCAAACTTCTCAGAAGCCAGGGAGACCTTCTGAAGCTTCCAGACAACCTCCTCTCATGTCTCATTGGCCATTCCCAAACCAGTCCCTTGACTGGAAGAAGCCCACAAACCAATTGTCCATGCCTGCTGCTCAAGTGCAAAGGGTTGGAAGGGTACTGGGTACAGACCACGTTGCACACCACAGTGCCTTGCCCCATGTATGGTACTCTGCTAGGGATGAGATGAGTAGGTATGACCTCGGTGTGGGAATTCAGAGACCTGTATGCAATCCCACCTGTAAACAAATGAGTGTGAGTACCTGGCTCATCACATAAGGTCTAGACAGGCAGGCAGGACACTCCATTGACATGCACAGTCTACACGACTGTCCCAGGGGCCTTACAGCACTCCTGGTTAAAGTGAGGATGCTGCTAAGATGCTGGTGCTTTTCCTAGTTCGGGAAGCTCGGATTGTCCAAAGGGGCAGGAAGGAGCCTGCCCTGCCCATGGTTATTTCCTTCTTATTCATTCTGAGTTCCTGGTCCTTCTGCCTCTGCTGCACCCAGACTGACAGCACTCACTTCTGCCCTCCTCCACCTGGGCTGAGACATTCCAGGTATATATTTTTTTTCATACGCTTCCCCCATAACAAATGCAGGGTGTGCTATTTATTTATTTATTTAGTCAGAGGCGCCCAAGCATTTAGCAGTTACCAATGATCAAGAGTACATTTTGCAAACAAGTAATAAATTTTAACAGCAATTTGTCCATGAATTGTGGCCTTTGGATGATATATTTGATTTTCCCCCAGAAGCTGAACTTCTTTGTCATCTAGGTTTGATTCATATTTTAATTTTTTTAAAAGCAAATGGTGTGTATAACACATTGCAACATTGAGCTGATTGCAAATGCTATTTGGGTTCCAGTCAATATTTTTAATTTATGCTGTTCGAGATACACAGGGAGCCCCCGGCCCACTCTGCTAACAGCTGCGAATCCACACATCTCTGCCCCTGACATTTTATACTCTGTAGTTTTCTTAATGTTGTATGGATTTTTTTTAAAAAAGAGGAAGAATAATTTATGCCAGTGCCTTTTAATGACGCACCTTTACCCAAAGATAAAACGTGTCCCCGCTTCCCTTGCCCCCACCCTTTTGGCCTGGGTTCCGAGGATCACATTTTCTTGTGGAAAAAAAAAAGCTGCCGTCTTCTTTTGCACCCCACAACTGGTGCATCACTTTGTGTTAATTACCTCAGGAAGGAGAGTGGCTCAGATGCAATCATCTTTGTTTGTTAACACACCCTGGCTGCAGCAACACTCCCCATAAATAAAACATAACTGAGATTACAATGTCATGTTTGCCGTGACTCCAGACCCCGAGAATCATTCTAGTAGAATTCACAAAGCATCCCCCAGCAGCCAAGCTCCTTGGAGAGGCAGTGTGGCCAGAGTGGCTTCTCAGCCTCAACCATCCTTGCCTCCACAAGCCTGACTTCATCTGTGAACCTGGGTACCTTTGTGCTAGGATGGCTGGCACAAGCTGGGAGATGCAGTCTACGAAAAAGAACCCTGACCACTCAACGATGAAAAGACAATGGCGTAAAGAATAGGTCAAAGATGTGAAAAATCGTGATAGTAAAGATGTTCCATAGATATTAAATACACAGATGAAAGGATGCTCATTACCGTGAGGCATTAGCAAAATGCAAATTGTGAAAAGAAAGAGAAATCTCTAGCCACTGATTGCTGACTGACAGTAACAGGTTCTGAGGAGGGTGGGATGCAACAGGAACACCCAAGGATTGCTGGGCAATGCAAAATGGCAAAGTTCTGGAAAATGTCTTGGCAGAGTCTTAGGAAGTTAAGCATACATACCCTTACCATAGGAACCAGCAATAGTGCTTCTAAGCATTTGTTGAAGGGTAAGAAAAACATAAAGTTTTACTCAAAAATAGCCAACAACACAGAGCAGAACCTCAATCCTGAGAACATCCCAAATGGTCACCTGTGGTTAAATGTATAAACAGGATGGAATACTAGCCAGCAAGGAAAAGCAAGGAACCCTTTACTCATGCAGGAGCATAGATAGCTCTCAGAGGTACCGACGTTACATGAAAGATGCTGACGACATTATTGGATTCATATAGAACTCAGGTGAGGGCAAAGCCGAGTACCGGAAAGCAGACCAATAGATGGGGCGGGGCTGACTTAAACAGGGCACTAGGGAGCTTCTGGAGGTGATGAAAATGGTCTCTGTGGTGGCTACAGGAATGAATACATGTCACAAAATTTTCTAACTTGTGTGCTTGAAGTTGGTGAATTTCACTGAATATGCTTCCCTGAAGGCAGTTGACAACAAGAACTCATAAAATGAACTTGGTACATTTCTAGGAAAGCAGGAGGGGGCACATCTGGGAGCAGCACCTGTCTGCAACCGTCCAGGTGACTTCATGCTACATTCATACACTCCAGCATACATGCTGGAATTCATGCTACATTCTGACCCCAATTCTGCTGGAAGAACTTGGAACCTGGGAGCAATCCCCAGCATTCCTGCCATCCCAGGCTTCATCAACATGAGCCCCGTCAGCTTCATTCACTGGTCATTGCTTTCTCCTACCTACTCAGCCATCATTTCAAAGTTCTTCCCCACTTATTTCTGCAGCCACGCCCACTTTGCTGGACAGATGGAGTCACCTGTGACACTTTTGCCATTGAACAAATGTGTAGAATCCTGACCCTGCATAGGAGGTGCATCTGTGACCCCTGACCCCTGTGACCCCTGCAGTGGGTCTTAAGTATATCCATGATCAGAGGAGAATCCCACTTGGATGCTATCGGGCTCTTTGGGATCCACCACGGGACATAAAAACCTCTCAGTTTCTGCTGTTTGCCTTAGAGGCACCTTTATTAGGAAGACAGGTGACCCTGGCCTAGAATGCAAGCAAGTTCTCACCCTGTATAATTGGTCGTTTATAAGCTTTATGAGCAAGATGAAGACAAATGCTTTCAGCCCACTTGCCTGTTTTAATACGCCATGTGGGCTTGGTGGGCTGACAGGGGGTAACAGCGGCAGCAAGCATCTCACCTGTAAATCTGCAGTTGTGATGGAGAAATTGAACAACAACAAAACCCAAAACAGAGAAGGATGGGTGAAAGGTCAGGACACTGGCACGCCACCTGAGTTGGAGACAGCGGTCTCCAAACCCTAATTCTTCTCTCCCCAGCCTGGTAGATGCCTCAAGGTTATAGCTTAGAGATCTGGGCACAGAAGACAAGCTCCAAAGGAGCAGGTTGGTCAGGGTTTAAGGGTAGGATGACAGGAAACACAGGAGGCCAGTGAGGCGCCCCAGCAGTGGTGGTGAGCAGCCTTGTCTCCAGGCCTGAATGTGCAGCTCGTTACTGGGATTGAGGGGAGGTGGCAGAGAGTCAGGGGCTGCAGGACAGGAGCTCCTGCTACTGTAGGGGACCGATGGGCCAGGGAGGTTCTTCCACAGGTTCATTCCCTGCTGGGAATGTTACCTCTCTGTTGTCTGCCCTACACAGTGATTTCCCCTGGGAGGTCTTTGTAACTCCACCCACTCTGGAGATCTAAAGTTAAATACATGGATGCTTGTGTGTGTGCGTGTGCGTGTGCGTGTGCGTGTGCGTGTGTGTGTGTGTGTGTGTGTGTGTGTGTGTGTGTGTGTGTGTGTGTTTTAAATAAACTCTAACAGGGAATCCAAACAGCTAGTATAAAAATAGGACATATTCCTGGACTTTTGTTTTCTGAGTGCATATTGGTGGCATTTCCAGATCACTTAGCAACAGCTGTGCTGGTGTGAGAAGGCTGCAGAGGGGGCTCCTAGCCAGCTCTAAGATCAAACCTGACCCCACTGCATCCAGAGGTCTCCTACCCAGCTCTGAGATCGGGTCTGATCTTGGCTGCCTTGGGGTGAGCCTCTCTGGCCGGAGCTGCCCTCGTGCCTGGGGGAGGTCAGAGGAAGACACTTCATTTCTGCTGAGGACAGTTCAAGTGGGGTACTTAGGGAAGCGGAGGGCAGCTTGGCTTCCTGAAGGCTGGGTGGGAGTGTGTAAGGAGAAGTGACAGGGGAGGGGAGGAGTGCAGACCCCAGCTGTGGCACCTTCTGGGACCTGCCAGAGCAGGTGTGTGGCAGAAGTGGAGGCGTGCATGGGGAAGGATGGGAATGAGGTGGCCGGCAGCTCACATCTGTTAGGGCAGTGCTCTTCCAGGGAGTCACAGCCTGGGTCTTGATAGCTAGAGTCCAGTGTTCAGTCTTCCGTTGGGAATGGGGTTTCCACATATAGTCCTGGGTTGGTACCTCGCAGGCAGATGATGTAGCTGGTAGAGGTTAGTTAAATAATAGCTGCTTTTTTCTGCCCATACTAGCATACTGGGTGCTGGGTAAGGTGGGGGAACCCTCTGGATAAGGCCTTGAGTCTGAGACCTCCTAAGCTGCTGTGAAGAGGGGACCGAGAAGACCGAAATACAAATATACAAAGTACTGAAGGGCAGACAATTCCTCTGCACAGTTAACCACCGCCTTGTAAAGTGACAGAGAACGGTCCTGAGGGACAGTTTGACCCTCCATAACATTTGGGTATCTATGAGAGGCGCTGTCACTTACAACGGGACACAAATAGATCAGAAGCAGTGACTTCTGCAGCTTGTCCCCTCCTTGTGTTACCCCAGCTGCACCCCCACACCGTTGTCTTCACGGTAACCAAGCGCGTTGCTGCTGCCCTCCTGTTGAGCTTTTCCTGTTCACCTGAGAGCCAGGGTGGGGACTGGAGCATGGGTGCTCATTGCATGCTGGGAAAACATGCAGTCAGGTCCTTGGAGAGGTTTCCAAAGTCTGGGGAAAACAAAGCCGGTGAGATCATCTTCCAAAGCGGTTTGCAGCTGGGCACATCTGTTCATGCTTGTAATCTTAGCACTCGGAAGGCTGAGGCAGAGGGATTGCCTTGAATTCAAGGCCAGCCTAGGATATAGAGTGAGACTTGTTTCAAACCAACCAATCAACCAAGATCCCTAAGACTTTTAACTCCTTGGAGGGAGGGCTATGGAGGGTCTGGTGGCATCTGGGAAGGGCACTGAAGTGGGGGTAGGAGAAGCACCCTCTAATCCCAGTTCCAGTGAAGTTTTCATGCCACTGTTTAGGTATGTTTCTTTCTCTTTGAACTCTAAAGGAATTCTATAGGCAGCGTAAGAGGAAAGACTATTGGGTGGGGTCATCAGGGGAAGAAGAGAAGAAAAAGGAAAAAAAAAACCCTTTATAAAACAACATATTCTTTTATTCTTGCTAGAAGTCTGGCTCCGAGCTTCCTAGTTCCCAAAGCAAGGAGAGAAATGAGTCACCCTCCTCCAGTTTATAGTGTCTTCAGGAAGACTGTTGCTCAAGAGCCCATTACAAAAATTCTAATTTCATGAACATCATTTCCTGGGGATAGCCCAGGACAGTGGGGGAAAGCCTTGGCTTGCTAGACTAAGACTCAGGTTTGCATCATGGTTGTAGCACTTCCTTTTATGTGCAAGCCCCAGCAGCACCGAGAGAAAGAAGGCAGCCATGTTGCAGTCCAACAGAGGACGGGAATCATGAAGGCGTGTCTCAGACCCATGTCCCTACTAGAACTGGAGATAGCATCCCTGAGGCTGGTTGGTGGTGGTTGGGCCAGACCCAGGGTTCAAGGGCAGTGTAGACCTCTTGGAGAAAGTGAAGAGGTTTGGAAAGAGAATGTGGTAGAATGAGAGAAAAATAGCTTCCTGGCTACGCAGCAGGAGTGACTAGTAGTTTCTCAGGGCAGGACCTGGAGTTTCAGAGTGGCGGCCTCACTCCAGGTTTGGAGACAAAGGCTCTACCTTGTTAAATATTATTATGGGTATGTGAAGTGACTTCCTAATCCCACCCACGACACAAGCTCACGTATTGAATGCTTGGTTCCCAGCCACAGAGAACTGAGAGGCCATTGGGTCCAAAGGGCTCTGACCTAATATGATGGTGCCTTTAGGAAGTGGTGGGACCATTCAGAGGATGAGCCCAGCTGGAGAAAGACTGTTTGCATTTCTGGACGGTGAGACACTGTCCCACCACACATGAGCCCAGAAGCCATGAAGCCATGGGACCAAGAAACCATGACCAAAGCCTCCAAAGCTCTGAGCCAAAAGCAATCCTTCTCCCTCGAAATGTTTTCCTCCAGTACTCTGTCACAGTGATGACAGCTAACGCCTTAGCCAGTGCTGCCCAGAGTCCTCTCTAATGTCTACCCTCCCCTGCATTTTTTGGGGACTGAATTATTGATTCTTCGGCATGTTTGGAGGGCTCTTTGGGTCTTGGTTAGCTTTAGCTGTCAGCACGACACACCCAGGGAGAGGGAACCTCGGATGAGGAATTGCCTCTATCGGATTGGCCTATGGGCATGTCTGTGGGACATTTTCATGGTTCAGGATTGATGTGGGAAAGTCCAGCTCACTGTGGGCAGTGCCATCACCTAGGCAGTGATGGTACCTAGAAGGTTCCGGGCTGTATAAGAAAGGTAGCTGAGCAAGGCAATGCGGGAGAGAAAGCAGGGATTCTCCATGACCTCTGCTTTAGTTTCTGCCTCCAGGTTCCTGTTGTGGCTTCCCTCGGTGATGGATTGTAACTGGGACAGGTGATCCAAATGAACGCTTTCCTCTCTTTCCTAGTTAGGGCAACTATTACTGTGATGAAACACCGTGACCAAAAGCAACTTGGGGAGGAAAGGGTTTGTTCTGCTTACATTTCCACATCACAGTTCATCATCAAAGGCGGTCAGAGCAGAAACTCAAACAGGGCAGGAACCTGGAGGCAGGAGTTGATATAGAGGTCTTGGAGGGTGCTGTGGGATGGTCTGTATGTCAAGTGTGTTGCTGATTGGTCAGTAAATAAATCACTGATTGACTATTGGCTAGGCAGGAAGTATAGGCGGGACAAGGAGAAGAATTCTGGGAAGTGGAAGGCTGAGGGAGAGACACTGCCAGCCGCCACCATGACAAGCCGCATGTGAAGATCCCGGTAAGCCACGAGCCATGTGGCAAGGTATAGATTTATAGAAATGGATTAATTTAAGATATAAGAACAGTTAGCAAGAAGCCTGCCACGGCCATACAGTTTGTAAGGAATATAAGCCTCTGTGTTTACTTGATCGGGTCTGAGTGGCTGTGGGACTGGCGGGTGAGAGAGATTTGCCCTGACTGTGGGCCAGGCAGGAAAACTAAGCTACAAATGGCGCCCAACGTGTTGGCAAGAGTTTCCACCTAAAACCTGAGTAAAAAGATTCTAAAATGGAGCTAAAAACAGCTCCTAGTTGTCTCTTTCAAGCTAGCGGCAGCCTGTGTGTTTGCACTACTATGGCGGGTTCCTGGCGTGCATGCTCAACCTGCAGTATGGCGGGAATGAGGCCTCTGCAAGTGGCACATTAAGCTGTGTGGTGGATTTAGCCTTTGCTAGTACAAAAAAAAAAAGTGGTTTCTGGGTTACACGCTACTTTGATAGAAGCATAGACCCACTATTTCTGAGAGTTGATGGCTCCCAGAGCTGGTGGAAAATGTACTACCGCCATGTTGGGAAGCTGAAGTGGGCGGAGCCAGCAGCCATAGCGCCAGCGCCATTTCAGGCTTAGAAGGCTGCAGTTTAAAGCAATAGGCTCAAGCTAATATAAAAAAATAAGCCACGTAAAGATGGCTACCACACAGAGAATCTGGATTATGTTCTCTTTGATATTTGTAACTAAAGAAAAACATTTGATTACAAAAGCTGTTGAGTTATGCCAAAATGTATATTTTAAAGGTACCTTGACTTCAAAATTTGGATGTAAGGATATGTTGCTTTGGAAAGGAGGCTCTGATTTTGTTTCCACAGAAAGCCAGAGGCTATGGATTTGTTCAAGATAAAGATACATCAGGTTTGACCAGCCAAGATCACCTGAAAGGTCTCCGATGACACCATGGCCCTGATGATCCAACATCCAGAATGGTTTCAAGGCAACTAGCTCAGATAACATACCCTCATGGACTATTCCATAATTCTAAAATTTTCTTTGTATCCCCATAAGATACAGCGCCCCCCTCCAGCAGGAAGTAGTAAGAGAAACTACACCCAAATTCCCAAGTATACCAAGCTGACTTTGGAGATATGCAAAGGTTAAAACCTTCCTTTTTAAGAAAAGAAAAGCGGAAGTGCTGTGGGATGGTCTGTATGTCAAGTGTGTTGCTGATTGGTCAGTAAATAAATCACTGATTGGCCATTGGCTAGGCAGGAAGTATAGGCGGGACAAGGAGAAGAATTCTGGGAAGTGGAAGGCTGAGGGAGAGACACTGCCAGCTGCCACCATGACAAGCCGCATGTGAAGATCCCAGTAAGCCACGAGCCATGTGGCAAGGTACAGATTTATAGAAATGGATTAATTTAAGATATAAGAACAGTTAGCAAGAAGCCTGCCACGGCCATACAGTTTGTAAGGAATATAAGCCTCTGTGTTTACTTGATCGGGTCTGAGTGGCTGTGGGACTGGCGGGTGAGAGAGATTTGCCCTGACTGTGGGCCAGGCAGGAAAACTCTAGCTACAGGAGGGGTGCTGCTTGCTGGCTTGTTCCTCATGGCTCGCTTGGCCTGCTTTCTTGCAGCACCCAGGATCACCAGCCCAGGGATGGCCCCATCCACAAAAGGCTGGACCTTCCTCCACCAATCACAGATTAAGCAAGTGCCTTGTAGGCTTGCCTGCCTATAGCTCAACCTTAGGGAAGCATTTTCTTTATTGGGGCTCTCTCTTCTCAGATGGCTTTAGCTTGTGTCAAGTTGAGGTAAACCTAGCCAGGACATTTCCCACGTTGGATTTGGTCGTTCCGTTTATCACAGAAAACAGAAAGCAAACCAGGACGTTTTGCTTTTCCTGGTGTGCAAATGCTGCTGCTGCTGCTGCTGCTGCTGCTGCTGCAGAAATGCTGCAGAAACCAATACATTCATTTAAAAAGTTCAGTGATTTGTGTATTATCTCAGTCAAGGGACACCAGAGGGTCAGGGGTCATTTTGCTGGGACTTGTGAGATTTGAGGGCATCATAAAGAGCAGGGCTGAGGAGCGCTGACCCCAGACTTCCTTGTCAGTACAGTGATGCCTGTCCATCTGTAGCCAGTGGACCTTTAGACACGGGGATGCTCACAGATCTTGTGAGATTTCCATCAACACCATGTGTATCCCCACATGGCAGGCTGGTTAGGGACTGCTTGACGACAGTGTCAGAATTAAACTCAAATGGGTCTGGACTGAAAGGGACTTTATTGTTTCTAGTAAATCCTTCAAGTCAGCTGGACTCGGAGCCTCGAATGATGCTCTGGAACAGCAGTTGCGTCTTGAACCTCATGGTCCTATTGGCCTCTGCTTGGCTTCATCTGGAAGGTAAGATGGTTCTGGCCTCTCGATGTCAGCAGGAGCCTCTGACTGTCCTTGTCTGGATCCTCGGTCCATCTCTGACAAGCTGCTGTGGCTAGGGTGGGGTACTCTGATTGACAACTTGGCTAGTGTGATGGGTGGGAGACAGGATCTGACTGTCTTACCAGTACCATATGGAGTTGGAACATCCTCCAAGGAACCAGAGGAGTGAGTAGGAAGGGAGTGTGATATTCACATGGTACCAGCATACAACTATCACTGCCTACTCCAGAGGCCTGGGTGAACCCCACCGATGGTGAGAGGCAAGATTCAGGGATCACAACGGGGGCACGACACTGTGGAGAGTGGTGGTGTGTGGACAGGCACAAGGCCGGGTCTTGAGGAAGCCCCTGGGGATCTGGGTGTGCAAACACAGCACGCAGCCAGACAGGGGATCAGGACTGTAGGTATGGTCACCCTGCAGAGTCAGGCTCAAAGGCACAGATGCTCTCAATGTGCTCTGGTTAAGAGTGGTGGACTGAGGTCTAGCCCACTCGCCTGGCGACAAAGTGGAGTTTACTAGGTGTTCAAAGCTAGATATATATGTGACAGGGCAGGGGGCGACTGGACTGGCTGTGTCTGCACAGTGGCCTAGAAGTTCAGAGACAGGGTCTGGCAGCTGGCACTGTGTCTGAGTCCTCAACCTCCACGGGCAGGCAAATCACTCATGGCGCCTCCATTCCTCAGCTACCCATGAATCCTGCCATCCTTCAGACTCTACTAAGTGGAGTGCTCTTAGGAGTCCAGTGAGAATAGCCTATCCTGTAGGCTCTAGAATCTTCTCTGGTATCACAGGGGGTGTCCCTGAATGTTTCCTACACTCCAGGGACCACACAAGGAAACCCACACTTGCAGACCAGGCCCGGACCCAGGCCTATCTGGGATCCCACAACCCCCACTTCCCCACCCCTGTGGAGCTTATCTTTCCCAGCTGTGAGCAGAGAAGGGGGCCTGGGTAGGACCCCGAGTCCCTGGGTGGGAAATTATGCCACTTTCTGTCTGCCTAATCAAAAGCACGCTCTGGGGAAGGGAGGAGAAGGCAATTTCGTGATTGGTTTCAATTAAAGATTTGCTACTATTTGATTAAGATGTATTATTGATTTGGGATTGTTCCAAGCTAGCCTAGGCCTGCTTCCTGAGGGGGAGGGGTTTGGGAATTGATTGGCGCCAGGCGGACTGGGAGCTGTGGGGGCCAGCTGCATGCCGCCTTGCTCTCCTTTGGAAAGTCTAGTGTGACCGTGTCATAGCTCTGGTCAGAGCCCTGCCACTGACTGGAGAGGGGACCTTCCTGATTCAGCATGGCCATGGACACCTCCTCCTCTGTGTCTAGCTCTAGCTTCCTACCCTGGTCCCCTCATCGTACTGTCCCTATCTGTGTTCCGTCCATTCCTGTCCTTCCCTGGGCCATTCCCCGTTGGTTGTCTTTGCTACGCATTTTCTCACTTGCTATGTAGGTCAAGTCCAGCCCTATCCCTGGGCCTTTGTGGCAGCCCTGACGCTCCCCAGACAGCCTGTGTGTGGCCTCTCTTCTGCAAGGCGCGGATGTAGCCATGTCTGTGGAATTCCAGGCAGTGGGCAGGCCATGCTGTGTGAGTGAGAGCTCAGGCCTTTATAGCCTTGGGCACAGTGGCAGAGGGGGCAGAGAGCTGCTTGGGTGGGAGGGCCTGATCCCAGCTGGCTGGACCACCCACCAGCTTTTACTGATCCCTGGAGCTCAGCCGGTCCTTGCACATGGGACTCTGGGCCGATGTCATTCGATGCTCGCTTTCTCAGGCCCAAAGCAATGAACTGGTGGAATGTTGCTCCAAGGGGTTCAGACTCAGATGGCCAACGAGAGTGGTGGTTTCTGAACTCAGAGCTGTGCTCTGGCTCTATCCACCGGAAGCAGCCACGGGAACTCATCTGAGGTTTGCAGTTCTCTACCTGTGGACTGTTGATGGGTGAGTTTGTGGGCTAGGGTTCTAGAACAGCGTTTGGTGCTAAAAGCAGAGCCTGGCCCCTTGGCTCCTGTGTTTCTGCCAGTCCCCAGGTAAGTAGGGGACTTTGATGGGACTGCAGCCATCCTTCCTCAAAATGGGCCTCTTTACCTTGGCAGCTGCCCATGGGCCTCTTTATCTTGGCTTCTGCCATGGGCCACCATGTGTCTGGCCTTCTGGTGATGAAACTCCACCCGAGAGCTAACAACTTTCCTGTGGCGGCAGGAGGAAGCAGGTCTTCAGGGAAGTTGGGGTTTCTGGTTTATAGAGGGTTCCCTTCAAAACCCCTCCAGGAGGTATCTGGGAGCTGGAGGTTCCTGTACCACAGAGGGAACCACCCTGAGTATTCATTTTCATTTTCTCAGTGGAATTACTCAGCCAGGCTCCATGGGTTATTAGCCTTCCCATAGACCACACACCTCTCTTTACACCAAACTATTTGAAATCACATGCTGAAGAGCCACTCAGGGCTCTTGGACGTGACTTCATTCTGCCATGGGCCCACATTCAGGGCCCGGGACCTTTACCCATCTCACCCTAACAGGCAGAACTGCTGGCTTATGTTTACATGTCTGATTAATATTTGACAGTTCCACATCCCTGGAGACTATAAACACCACAGGGCAGGTTTTAGTCTCCACTGTATACCCAGCACACTGCCCCGAGTTTCCTACAAGCAGGCTCCCAACCACTAGCACTCTGTGATGAGCCAACTAACCAAGCAGCAAGCACCTCCACATCCCCTTACTCTCACCTCTACAGTCTTTGGCAGTGGGCAGAACAGTTTGAGAGCCTGACCGATGTCCTCTAGGAAAGTGGCCCCTCGTCCCTTTTAACAACCCTCTTTTTCCAGATCTTGGGTTAAGATTACGGGCCTTGGGGCTGGAGAGATGGCTCAGAGGTTAAGGGCACTGACTGCTCTTCCAGAGGTCCTGAGTTCAATTCCCAGCAACCACATGGTGGCTCACAACCATCTGTAATGAGATCTGGCGCCCTCTTCTGGCCTGCAGGCAGAACGCTGTATACATAATAAATAAATAATTCTTAAAAAAAAAAAAAAAAGAAATCTTTAAAAAAAAAAAAAAAAAAAAAAGATTATGGGCCTTGATCTAAATGCCAAGGTTCCTTTTGGTTCCACTGACATTTGATCTTTCAGGCACTGCTGGAAGACTTCTGTTAAGAGCAGAAGGGACCCTACTGTGCTGTGGCCCTGCAGAGGGAGGCCCCAGGATGGAAGGGAACAGGCAGGGGTTGGCAAGCAGGTCTGAGAAATCCCAGAGCCAAAGTCTCTGGTGGCAGAGGGGAAGCACCACATACAGGCTTTCTTGGAAAGCCGGGCCTCACCTCTGCCCGGTGGTAGAGCAGGGCCTCACCTCTGCCCGGTGGTAAAGCAGGGCCTCCCTTCTGCCTGGTGGTACAGGGAAAACTCTTCATCTTCATGCTCTGCTCTGACTCTGCACCTCACTGGTTTCTGTGAACCCCACCGGGTACTGAATCTATAGAACAGAGTCCCTCAGGTCTCATGGTGGAAGGGATCCTCTGATGCCGTTTGGCCAAGCTGCTTTTGATGACAGGTGGACAGATGGGACCCAAGAACACGGCCCAAGTTCCCTACTCTGAGCCTATGGGAGGATGTTCTGTGAGCAGCAGCATTCAGGTGTTTGTGCATCAGGCATGATGATGGTGTGTTGCAAAGGTTGCTCAGCTGGGCCTCTCTAGGTGTTCTGTCCATCTGGCTTTGCTCACTGTGGTGTGAATCACAACCAGGGTTACAGAGACCTTCCTGGCTCCGGACATACATGGTAGAAAATCTGGATGGCCAACCCAACTAAGGAGCTAAAGGGGCTGAGGGGGATTGCTCCAGCCCTGTCGGGTCAGCACCTGCTGCTGTGGCTCGAACCACTGGCCTGGGTCTGTGCCTGCACCTTAGCTTTGTGCCCAGAAGCCCCTTCCTTACTAAGTACTTGGATCTTTGTCTTGTGCACAAGCAGATGGAGGCTACAGGGCTGAGTGCGGCTACAGCCCCCGCCTCACACCCCTGCAGGCTCTAGCCCTTAAGTATGGAGGCTCGCTGTCTGCAGTCTCATGTCAGACGTGTATAAACCCTCCCCTTGACAGAAGGATTCCTTTCTTTGATTTCTTGCTGGGAATTCTAGTAGGAAACACGATCCCACTGAGTACAAACAGGGCCGAGTCACTTTCTGTGTAACTCTTTGAAATGTTCCCCCAGGAACAGCAGCCCAGGTGTAGCTTAGGGCCTATGCGTTTGATTACTCCTCGTTCAACACGGGGAGAGCTACCAGACACTCTGTAAACTGTACCTGGGTGTGAATGTTCTGGGCAATAACTGGCCTTGGAGAACAGAACCGTGAGTACTGGAGACCATGTCGGGCGGGCTCCCAGGGGCAAGGGGAAGCTCCTGGGAGAGAACATGAAGGACACCTGGAAGGTAGGACGTTTTGTAAACGTGAAGCTGTGCCTGGCTCTGGTTGGGAGGTAGAGGCCTGACATCTGGGTGTCCTTCCCTGATTGAGATCATGGGGAGTCTTGCTGGGCTCCTCCTGGGGACCGCTGTCCTGGTTTGACTCTGGGCCCCCCTTGGCACCCCCTCCGGCTTCCTTCCAAGAAGTCTGTTCTGTAAGAAGTTGGCCCTGGCTCTCCTGTCTTCACTCAGAGAGGAGACTGTCATTCCTGACACAGGGCCCCGTGAACCTACAGCAGAGACAGGGCAGAGGGCCGGCTGGGAGGCTGTGCCGCTGACAGGGAGATCTGCTTTTCCCTAGAGAGAAGCCGCTTCGTCGGAGACTGGGAATACGTGCCCAGGGGAAAAGAGTCTTCAGCTCAGCTGCCATTTGTGGTGATGGCAAGACTGCCGCTGGAATCTTACCTTGTTCTGGGCATGAACATGCTCTCATGGCAGAAATGTGACAAGCTCCTTTTCTCTCCCAAGGACATCTAATGCAGATCCAGTCAGAACCAAGGCAGAGACTTCTAGACATGGAACCACTTTGGAAAGAAACGGAGGGCCGCTTCACTTCATCATTTGATGCCCCCCTGCCCCCCAAACCTGCAGCCCCTGTCTCCCAGTCCCTTCTGATTGTGGCTCCTTTCTTGGTTCTTTCTAGAGATTTCCAACTCTGACTGGGGCAAGGGAGAGAGTCTTGAATGCTTCAGGGCTTCATCCTCTGCCATTCTCAGAAAGAAGGGAAAAATGTAAACAGAAGACTGGTGTGTGTGTGTGTGTGTGTGTGTGTGTGTGTGTGTGTGTGTGTGCCCTGTAGTGTGGAGAGAGTTGTCTGAACCATGGCCTTGTTATGATTATTTTGTTTCTGCTTTTCCAGGAAAAAGAAGTGGAGGTGAGAAGTGCTTTGAGTTTGAAAGCCCAGAGAATGAGGCAGTCTGCTACCCTGAGTGATGTGGACACGGCCTCTGTTTCCCCAGCTCGGCAATAAGTACAGGGCTCCAGGCTTTCAGGGTTGCTGTCCAAACGAAGAGAATGCAATCTGGAGCCCCCATCTGAGGAGCAGTTCCTTAGTCTCTGTCTGTCATGGGTCCCTGTGGTGCTGTAAGATGTGGAGCCGACACCCAGCACATCTCCTTTGTCACAGGCTTATCCTGATGTGACAGTCCTTGGTCAGCCTTGGGTCTAAGACCCATATTTCTCAAAGAAGAAGCAAAGGGACCTTGTGAGGCAGGCAGAAGTGGACCTAGGGTCAGAGTGTCTCCTGCTTCATTTTGCCATCAAGACCTATGCGTTTATAGAGTTCGAACAGTCCTGCTCGCCTGCCCAGGCACATGGGCAGGGCTCATAGCTGGCCCCTCTGGGGATACCATTTCCTCTCACTGTCAACCACATCACTGGTCACTTAATGCTAGCCCATTTTGTAGAGGAGAAATTAAGGACAGGCCAGATGGCTACTCTGGCTACCAGGGCTCAGTGCTGGGATTTAGAACCATGTCTCTCTGGTTCAGACTTCAGGGGCTGCATGGTAGAGAGGGAGAACCCACAGTCTGCAGGATCTTCCTCGTTGCTGAGACTCCAGGGGAGCCATCCCATACTCCCGCCAGGGCTAGTTCCCCAAGCCCCACTCCCCATTCAGCCTTCTCATATCCCCACTGAGTACCACATACTTACTGACTCTGTCCTGGACCACCTGACAACCCCAGATTAAAACTGGAAAGGGGGGCCTGCTCTTGACATTGCTTCTGACCTCTGTCCACCCACCCTGCAAAGGGAAGCCTGAGCTGGCTCCCTCCCAGTGAATCCCAATGGCAGCCAGAGAGTATGAGAGCCCTGGGCCCTTGGTACATACACTCTGCTTTTCATAGCTGCTCCCACAGCAGGCCTGCAGCCTCTGCCCGCACACTGCCCACGATGGGGAGCTCGCGACTTTCTAAGGTAGTCAGCGACATACCTAGACAGTTTCTGTTGTTACAGTATTCTCATTTATAAATTTATATATGCTTTAAATATATTTTAGATTCATGATATAAGCTATGTACTTTTATAAACTATATGTTGTTACATATAAATTTACATGTATTATATAATTTATTAAATACACATCACATATAAAGATCTTTTAGTAATTGTTCATTTTAATTTAAACCCCAAATCTTTATTTTGTTTATTTACTATTTTTCATTTTGTTCTATTGAGGTGGGTGTAACATGAATCTTAAAAGGTCTTATTAATAAAAAAAACCTGGAGCCAGATATTGGGGTCAGATCTGAAAGATCAGAGAAATAGAACAAGCCAGCCATGTTCTTATCTCTACAAAATCCTCAGCCTCAAGAGAGAGACTTCCTGTTTACTCATGCCTTATACACCCTTCTGTGCCCTGCCGTCTTCCTTCCTTCCTAGTGCTGGGATTAAAGGCGTGTGCCACCATGCCTGGCTCTGTTCCCAGTGTGGCCTTGAACTCACAGAGATCCACATGGATCTCTGCCTCTGAATGCTAGGATTAAAGGTGTGTGCTACCACTGCCGGACCTCTACGTTTAATATAGTGGCTGGCTTTATCCTCTGATCCCCAGGTAAGCTTTATTGGGGGTACACAATATATCACCACAGATGGGTGTGTGTGTGTCTCACTACACGGCCCAAGCTGGCCTTGAAGTCACGATCCTCCCGCCTTTAGCCTCCTGAGTGCTGGATTACAAGCGTATGCCACCACACTCCATGTGGTGCTTAGTAAGCTATTGCTACAACGCTCATCTGTTGCCACTGTCTCCCTCTCGTCTCAGCATACAGTGATGCTCAGAACCTCGTCTCCTACCTCTCATGGCTCCTGCAACCCAGAAGCTCATGTGCCGCCCGCTCTTTCCTAGTTTGTGGCTGGTTAATGTTGCCAACTTTGTAGGCAAGTAGGCAAAGAAGGGTCTCTCTGTTTCATGGCAAAGGCTTTATTTCTAGAACTGTCTACCAGCTTATCCTTTTGCCAAATGGGCTCTAGCCTAGCTGTTTCTGGAGAAGAGGGACTAAGAACACCTGGGAGACAGTTTGGCACTTAGGAAGCCTTGTGAGAAGGAGATCTGGGCAGGAGGAGCCAGGAGGCTGAGCTGGGAGAGGAGAGCAGGGTGGGGCACCACAGTGTGCTGACTCCTGTCCCTGCATCCCATGTTGCAGCAGCTTCTGGTCCCTGAAATTCTGCTTTGTGTTTTTATTATTATTATTAATTGTTATTAACATGCATTACCCCAGTGGTCCTCCTTAGAGTCTGCTGAGACTCTTTCAGAGGTCAGAGGTCAGTGATCATGGGCAGCTGGAGGCGGAGCCTGGCTCTGAAGCAGGGGCTGTTGCACTCTAGCCCTTGTGTGGTCAGATGAAGAATGGAAATTGAGGGGAGCTCCTCCGGGGAAGAGAAACTGGAGAGACAGGGACAGGGAACTGGAAGAGAACAGAAGAGTCTGAAGTTGGAGATGGACAGGGAAGGCACAGGGCAGACGCAGCTGAAGCTGCCTTGAAGACTGAGAGGCAGACTTGGCGGGGGAGTGGGGCTCTATAGGGAGAGAGGGAAAGAGTGAAAAGATGAACTGGGGGTGGAGGTCAGAGGTAGGGCCAGACCCTGCACAAGGCCCCATGTTTCTCACTTCAACCATTCCTCTGCAGGGGGCTCCTGTCCCTTCAAAGGACCCCAAGTCCTGTATGTGGTTTTGTATGACAGCCTCCCTCCCAGTGAGGCTGTCAGCTAAAATCAGACATAGAAGGAGCTGAAGTTCCAGGCCCTGCACAGGGGCCCATCTAGTTCCAGGGCATCTGCAGGAGTCTGTCTCAACAGGCCTTGGATGGCCTGGGTGTTGGCAGCTGCTCAATCTAAACAGACCAGGAGACTGAGCCACAGAACCATTAGGAAAGAGGGAGACAGCGGGCACCGTTTCCAGGCAGTCCTTTGTACAGACTTCACCTGGATAGAACAGCTGACCCACCACACTAAAAGACCTGCTTTCCTCGATGCCCCTCTGCCGAAATCAACACCTCACACGCTGTGCACTGAAAGGAAAGCCAAACCCTCAGTAACCAAGGGCCACAGACCGGGAGCTAGTGGCTGCAGTTCCAACTGCCCCTTCACCTGCTCTTAGGGCCGTGGGGAGCAGCGGACACTTTCCAGAGTATCATGCAATAGCCTCTATTCAGAAGGATCACACCAACAAGATGCTCCACAGGTTAAAGGACCCCAGCCTGCACTGCCCTCTCCCCATAGGTGTCCTCCTGTGTGACCGGCTGGGCTCCGCCTCATGGGTCCTGTAGCTTAGTACCACTGTGCAGTTCAGTGTGGTGGACCCCGAGGAGGTTGCAGGATGCATTTATTTGGGACTAGGGCACTTCACCCCCTGCAATCTTCTCCAGTATAGCTTTATTTCTTGGGCACAAAACAGCTATTGGAGGCTCAGGACTTTTCTGCTTGTAGGGTTTAGGGACAGAGAAGCTGGAAGGAAGTTTTGGTGGGAATTCAATCAGAAAGCATTTCTTCAGTGTGTCCGGTTCTCAGCAACACTGTTCTACAGGGAAGGTATGTGGGACAGTGCATTCCTCCCCCAGCTCATGCACGTGCACCACATACTCATTCATAGACACAGGATTTAAGCACACTCATGCACAAGCACGCATGGTGTGAAAGAGAAAATACACATCATTTTTCACAGGCTGAGGGAGGAGCCTGGCAGTACAAGCTTTCTGTTGATCTTGGAACAGGCTGGAGTTAGCGAATTACCCCTCCTTGGAGCAGCCTGGGCATTCCTGGCCTGCGTGCTGGGAAGAAAAGGGTGAAGGATTAGTTTTCTGTCCTTTGATGGGGCAGTGGGGAGGCAAGTCGTGGCGGTGAGCGAACGTGTGCATGCGTGTGTCTGTCCCGCAAGCTGGGTGGCTGGGTTTGGCAGGGCTCTACAGTGGCTGCAACTCATCTTTGGAGGTCTTTGTTGATGCTTTCCACACTGAGGAAGTGTGCCTTGGGGTTGATTGTGTAAACTCCAGTCTCCTTTATGTATTGATGGCATTACTGAGGCAGTATGCCAGAGACAAGGATCCTCCATCTGCCCCAGGAGAGAGAACCCAAGTCCTCCATCAAAGCCAGGCTAGAATACCCAAGCCGGGCTGACATGTGTGTCAGCTGCCACCTTAAAGGCGGCATTGACACCAACCACATAGAGCTTGTCTCTCTGGACTTGTAGAGCAGTGGCAAAGGATGGGGACTTCCCTGGTAGTTCCCCGGGTTGGTGCTCCTGACCCTCCCTCCACCCATCAGCTGGGAAACCTGGCCAGTCCCTCAGTTCTTTGTGTCCGTTGCCTCCTGTGTGAGTAAGGATGGTAATGCTGAAGCTGGTCATGAACAAAGGCTGGCAGGGCCTTACAGGGTCCTGAATGGAAAGTATGGGAAGGGTCTGCTCTATGTTGAACCTAAACAAGCCTTTGTTCTTAATACAAACCACACAACACACTCTGTTCTGTGATAAACCCTCTCTAAACATTTTCCCTGTGAGATGCTGTGAACATACTTCTGTATCATTTCGACGAAGGCCATTTGTGTTGAGGGTCTTGGTCAAGGCCGTTGACCAAGTACTGGATGGATATGGTCCAGAACTTGATGGAGCCAGTGAGCTTCGTGAGAGCCAGGGAGTCACTTCCTGAGGTCACCCACTACCTTTGCCTTGCAGTTCGGTGCAGGAGCAGGGCAATAGCCGGTGGCCTTTGGAAAATCACTGGGATTTATGTCAACAGGAGGTGGAGCAGAGGGCACTCCCCTATGTGGTCGTGTGGTAGGGAGCTCCTCGGGGAGAGTAGTAATCAATTAATAGGCTTGTGTGCATTTAAAACAGATGGTCTTCCAGAAGTTCTCCCCCTGTGCAGCATGGTGGCGTGTGCAAGGACGCAGGAGACGGGGCCTGCTAACTGAATTTGTAAAGTGGTGTGAGAGTAATGTGCTTATGTAACACCAGTGGACCAAAAATACAGACTAAGAAAACCCAAAGGCCGCACAATTAGTAATAGGGCACAAACATGCTATTTTCTCTCATTTTTTTCTTGACATTGCCATGGAGGGTTTCCTCTCATTCATCAGAGGCGAGAGCTTGCTGACAGTCTCCAGGAGCTTGGCTGGCAGTCTGGGGTGGTCTGGGGGTGTTGCCAGGGGCCCAGGGACTTCCCTAGCTCCATGCCTGGCTCTGGGCCTGACTTGTTGGATTTGAACTCTGTTCAGGCAGAATCTAGTCTTTTCAGGGAGTTATAGCACTCTGTCCCTCCAGCTATGGCCTAGAGGGTTCTAGAAGGAGTCAGGCACTGTATCCTGGTGGGTAAGGAGCTATTGGCAGGGTTAGGACTGACTTTCTGTGTGGAGCCCCTAGTTTTCTCCTGGCCTACCTTGTTCCCGTCTATCATCTACATGTGTGAACTCTGGGGCAGGCTCCGCCTGTCATGTGGAGGGTGCCTGCCTCCTACTCGGGTTTTCTGGGTCCTGCTTATTTTTCCCCTGCCTTGGGAGCTCATGGTTTGTACACCTGCCAGAAGTCCTTACAAAGGAGTCTTGGGGACATTGGCTCACAGAAGAGAGCCATAGCTCAGAAGGCAGCCATCCTACTTGAACCAAAGGTCCTGAATTAAGAGCTGCTCCTGAAGTGCACAGCCCCTGCAATGAGGCTCTGCCATCTTCTCCTGGCCACAGACAACTGGGTCTCATGGAACAGCAGGATTTGTCCAGAAAGATACAGAACACTAAATTAGCTCTAGGGGCCTAGGAGATGCTTGGTCCCTTCCTGAATGTGGCACTACGGATTAGTATAGGCCTTCGCTGAGCCAAGGTTTCTTGTTCCCTGCCTAGGGTACAAGTGCTGAGAATTCAAGGGGAGTAGTGACACGAGAGTGACCAGTGAATCTTTGTTGCACACCTGCTGTGTATGTGACACTGTGCTAAATCATGGTGATCTGAAGTAAAGCAGCCAGTCACCTAACAAACCAACCAACTAACTGATTAACCAACATAATAATCAAGCAACCAAGCAACCAGTTAACCAATAGAATGACCAACTGATCAACCAAACAACCAGTCTATTGGATAGGTTACTAACCATCCTACCAGTAAATAAACTGACCAGTCAATAAACAAATCATTCAAGCAACCAATTAATTAACACACTAACAAGTCAACCAGCTATCAACAAACAAAACTGCCCAATTAACCAGCCAGCTTACTAACTAATCAACCAACCAATGTACCCACTGATCTGTCAACTAACAAACTGACCCTTTAAACAGTCAACCAGCTAACTAGTTCACCCATCCACTAAACTAGTTGACAGACTGATTGACTGGGGGTCAGCCAGCAGAATAGGAGGCGTTGCTTACCTGAAGAGAGGGATGGGGAAGTCCCATGGCACAGGTGAGAAGCCCTCTAGACAGGTATAGAGAGAGATGGAGGAATCTACAGACACCAGTGAGATGGCCCTCTGGAAAGGGGTAGAGGGAGAAAGTTATGAAGCGCAGGGTGAGTTGAGATAGCCCATCCTAGCTCTTCCTGGCAGGTGCACTTTACAAGGACAGAGGAAGGGCCTATAATTTACTCATGAATCCAACCAGCTCTGTGTATCAGGTGACACACCATGAACCCACCTTAATTGCATATGGCAACACACTGAGCTGGGGTCCCGGATTGTATAGAAGGGAGGAGGCAAGCACTGGGACTCCTACCTCTCTGTTTCCTGAGGGCAGATGTCATGTGATCAGCTTATGCACACCCCTAATGCCATGCCTTCCCTACCACAGTGGACAGTTGTCCCTCAGACTGTGAGCCAGAATCAACCCTTCCATCCTGAAGCTGATTTCTGCGTGGCCCTTGGAGCAGCGAGGAGAACAACTTCAACAGTGGATGCATCCCACGGTCTGCTGCGATGTGTCCCACTTCTGCAGGTAGCAGCTCTCACTGCTGCTTCCTGCCTGGAGCTGAAGCTGCATGAGATCCTCCCCTAAAGCCAAGCAGGTGATGCACCACACCCTTCATCTCTCCTCCCCCTCTGACCTCTGAAGCTGCAGCCAAACCTGGTTCTCTTTCCGCATTATCCACTCTCACTCATTTCTTTCTAGCTACAGAAAACAGACAAGGATACTGTTTTTCGGCATCGCTGCTGGTCTTAGCATCCTAGGAAACCTAGGTGGTTTCATTCATGTGCAGAATACACACAGGCAGCCACGGACAGGGTGGGCACCAGACCTGTCCAAGGCTGTGGCTGAGCTATGTTTACAGCCAAGGACCAGAGCTGCATATGTGAAGTCTGGTTTTTCACCCCATTTTAATAGTATATACCCTTCTGCAGGGACTTGTTCACTAATATTGGCTGGGTGCCCAAGCGCTGTACGGAACTCCTTTAGACTTGGGCTCTGGCAAATTTGATTTTTTTTTTTTTTTACTGAAAATTACCCATTTTTTAACATTTAAAATGTTATCGAGCCATGTGGCCACTGCTGTCTTGGGCAGAAAACATCTTGGATGAATTTGCATTTTTAATTCTTGGCATTTTTATTTTGCTTCGGTTCCCAAAGAGCATTTTTTTTTCCCTTCTTGGGGGAAAAAAAAAAAAAAAGAAAACTAAAGAAAGAAGGCAGCCTGTGGCAGGGCAGGAGCGCCAAGCAAACAGAATCGGAGTAGTAACGTGTGTTCCCTCACTGATAATTGCACCATGTTTTACCGTGCACTCCCGAAGTGCAACCTGCCCGCCGCTCTCCAAACCCGGCCTCCCACAGTCACTTAACGGAGTGACACATGGCTCCTTGAGGGGTGGCTTCTCCTCAGGGTGGCTGCTGGGAGACTGGTTCTGGCCAGTGTGGGGGTCTATGTGACAGATTACTGTCTTGTGCTCAATGGCCACCCCATTGCCAAGCACATGGGGCTCTTGACATGACTGGAGGAATTACACCAAACGGTGTTAGAGCTACATAGGGCTTTCCAGAACACTGGACCATGTCCTAGATGGGGAAACTGAGGCTGAGAGAAGGAAATGAGAATGGGGTTCCTTTTAATGTCCAATGATAGAAAAAAATACCTATCAGAGCCAATCAGCAGAGAAGCTGGACATGGCTCTGTCCTAATCTTGAGGTTGGGCCAACCAAGAATAGAAAATTCTCCCACAGGGTATGTGCTCAGCAAGGGCCACTGGGAGCTCCCAGGTTGGGCCACCTGGGTGTTTTCACCTCATTTCACAGTTCAGGGAGCTGAGGCTCAGCTCTGGCTCACATCTGTGTCTGCTGGAGATGCAGTTTGAAGGTCACCATATAGGCTGGAATGTGGGTGTACCCAGGATGCACAGCAAGTACCCTCTGGTGGCTAGGCCACATGCTAGACACCAGGGGTCCATGGGGGACCAGGCAGACAGGAGCCCTCTGTGTGTGTACATGGCGTTTCAGTGAGAGGACCACAAACAACCGACTAACTCCTAAGGATGGTGGTTTCACAGCCAACCAACACACAGAGAAGAAACTGCGGAAGGGCAGGTGAAAGGGAGGGGCTAAACGATGTCACAAACAGGTTCCAGAAGCCAGCCAGGTGGTAATGGACCGAACCCAGCTCCCCTGACATCTGCTACTGTTTGCTGTGTGGACACAAGCAAGTTTCTCAGTCTCTCTGTGCTCCCATTTCCACCTCTGTATAATGGAATAGCGATGGTATAATGCTGCATAAGGTTGTTGTGCAAAAGACAGAAAGCACACATATAATGCATGTGATGTATTGCCACGCTCAGCCAAGCGCCTGACAGAATACCCCTCGGTGTGCGCCGGGTGCTAGTCTGCACCTAGTGCCAGCGTACAGTTCACACATTGCGTCAACTCCCCTCTCCCTTCAGCGACTCCATGAGACCAGTCAGCCTGCTTTGCTAACTGAGGAAGCCACATTTGAATTTGTTAAAAAAACAAAAAACAAAACAAAACAAAAAAACTCAACAAAAGCCCCAAACCAAACAAACACTTCGAGACAGGGGACGTTGTTTCCTTCAGCCGGCGCCTTCCACAATATGGTGTGACGGGCCGGGAAAGCTTGGCCACAGATGGCATGCTTGGTACCAGCTCTGTTTTCCAAATAGCGGGCTCCTGGGCGTAAATGGTACTGCTCAGACACATGCTGCTGCCTGGCTCCTGGGAGGCTCCTACAAGAGCATGCTTCTTGGCCCACAGCCCCAGGTCCGGCTCTCTTCCTCCAGATGGTGGCCATCAGAACCTTCCAGAAGGCGGAAAATGGGTGCTGATATTCAGGGTAACCCCTCCTTCTGCCCATGCCCCCCTTTAAGACTTGCTTCCCAACCCGAGGTCTCTGGCAGTGTGCATGGGTACCTGTGGGGGACCTTGCAATGACATCACATCTCTAGTCATTGATGAAGCTGGGCCTTAAACCTGGATCTTTTGGATGTGGTCCTGAGGCTAACGCTCCTTCCCAGGAGGAGTACTGAGTGCCCAGCGGAAGGCAGAAAGGAGCCTTGGGAGGTGGGATGATCATTTCCCCCTGGATGAAACCTCAGTTCTGGCACTTCCAGGCTGAGGCAGCCCATCCGGCTCAGCAGCTTACTCCTTGACCCAAGTTCCAGACCTCCCACCCCCTTTTCATGAGTACATGAGACCATGTCAGGTATCTTCCTTATTATTATTATTATTATTATTATTATTATTATTATTATTATTATTTTGAGACAGAGTCTCTCACTGAATCTAAAGGTCACCCATTTGACTAGATTGTTGGCCACCCAGCCTCAGAGAACCACTTGACTCCGCCTGCCTCTAGTGCTGGCTTACAGGTACATGCTGCCATGCCTGGCTATGGGTTTCTTTTTACTTCTTTTCAACATGGGCGTTAGGGACTAAACCCAGATGCATATGTTCGTATGGCAGGCACTCTATTGACTGAGCCATCTCCCCAATCACCAAAGCCCAATTCTTGTTTTATAGGTCAGAGGTCACGTACACAGAGCAGGAGCTGAGGAACAACCTGTCTATGGGGTGCAGTGCCTGAAAGGAGTTTATGAGATGAACCCCCAACTCACAGTAAGCTGAATTTTTATTCCCCTTTGAACAATGCCAGGGGATGGATTCTTTTCCCTCTCTGAAACAGTCTTTTGTGGTCCTGACATTTTAGATCAATGCTGTCCTTATTCATAAGTCTAATAAGCTAATCTTAAGCTGTAAGTTGACATATCAAAACCAACCCTTCAGTCTATGCTGTATCAATATAGAACTTGAACTATTTGGTCCCAGCACTTATGAACTCAGCTACAGGCATTCGTTAGGAGAATAAATATCTAACAGCCTGGCCCTCTCTGGACCCTTGCTGCACTGGAGCATCATCCTGTGTCTTAACAGTAGATGTGAAATGTACTAACAGCCAGTGACTGGTCCTACGACATAGGACAGAGGACACAGGGGTCCAAGGGCAGTATGGCTAAAACTTAACGTGTGAACTACTTTTCACTTGGAAATATGGACCCTTCAGTTGTAGGTTTGAGTCTCAGCTTCCCCATCCTTTGGGTGTGGGAGTAGTTCTGCGAGGTCCTGCCCACATTTCTGAGGAGAGACCCTAAATCTCTCCAAATGGGATCCAGTGGGCTTACCTGGTTTGGGATCCTTCTGCTGGGGTGGCCCTGTCCCACTCAGCCATTGACTCTGGGCTTCCTTCCTCACTCCTGGCTTCTGCTCTTTTGGAAACTTCACTTGGGTTTGGCTCCTGGAGACCCGTTCTTCTGGAAGGCACTGTCTCTCTTCCCATAGTAACCCAAGGAATGGCTTACTAGACAAGAGCTAATGACATTCACGTATGCACAGCAACTGTGGCAGAAAGACATTCTAGTGTGTCCATGTTGACAAAGGGATAGGGGTGGGGGCTCCTGACACAGGCAGAACCTTTGAGATCATACCAGGGAGTGGGGAAAACCCAAGAGTGAATGTGATCCAGAAAGCAGGAAGCAAAACTATGTCCTAGAACACTGCAGTGTGTTGACTCAAGAGCTAAACCCTACAACACAGGCACTGATCCGCTGGGGGCAGGTCTTGGTCCTCCCAGACCATCTGCGGGCCTTTTGACTCTTGAGACAGGAGATGTTACATGGAACCACTCCAGGGAGCACACTGAGGGACAGCTGACTCCCTCTTCCAGCCCATCTGCTTCCAGGTAGAGATGAACTGCAAGCTCAGCAAATCCATCTGTGGCTCTCTCCTGCTTGGTGGAGAAGGTCACAGCCAGGACTCTGGACTGTGTGCAAAGAAAAACTACATTTCAAGTTTACTGTGTACTCAGGGCTTGGATGGTGCCCTTCACACCCTTCTCTTTCAAATGCCAAGTTCTTGGAGGTAGGCATCAGCACCCCTGGGTTTCAGAGGGAACGTGGAGATCCTCCAGTGGGACAACTCACAGATTCTCTTAAGAGTTTTGGTGCAAAAAGCCAAAGGCATTGGAGGCAGGAAAAGATGCAGGGCTCTTCTAACGTGCTTTTCTGTTTCTGTGGTAGAACATTCTGACCAAAAGCAACTTGAGGAAGAAGAGGTTTATTTCACCTTACAGCTCACACTCCATTACTAAGGTAGCTAGTGCAGGAACTTGAGGCAGGAAGCTGGAGGCAGGAACTGAAGCAGAGGCCATGGAGGAACTCTGCTTACTGGCTTGCTGGATCACTCTGGCTCATGCTTAGCTACTTTTCTTACATAGCCCAGGACCCCCCTGCCTAGGGATGGTGCTGCCAACAGTGTTTTGGGCCCTCCTACATCAATCATCAATCAAGATAGTCTCTTAGAGACACGCCCACAGGCCAATCTAATCTGGGAAATTCTTCAGTTGAGGTTCCCTCTTCCCAAGTGACTCTAACTTATGTACCATTGTTAACAAAACTAACCAGAGCAAGGGCTGATGGAGCTTGAGGAGGGATCTGTGTATCAGAAACCAATGGAGCCTTCTAGAGAAAAGAAGTCCTGGGGTTCCCACAATCCCACATCACTGCGATCAGGTCTTACATGTTTTGGGAGGAGTGTGGAATTCCTGAGTGCCTGACTTGGGTGATATTATAAAGTTGTGTTAGCTATTCTTGTCTGTCAACTTGACTGCATCTGAATGAACTAAAACCTAAGTGGTTGGGCACACCTGTGAAGGATATTTCTTAATTAAATTATTCAAAGTGGGAAGACTCACTTCTACTGGAGATCTAGGAGGTGGGAAGATCCATTTTTAATCCGGGTCACATATTCTGTGGGCAGCCTGTATAAAGACACGGAAGAAGGAAGTGTGCTCTCTTTGCCTGCTTGCTCTCATCTTGCTAGTGAGTCCATTCCTTCACTGGCATCAGAGCCCACTTCTTTGGGATTTCAGTATATACCAAAGACCAGCTCAGACATTTAACTTTGTGGATGGAACAACTCTGGATTCTTGGACCTTTTGTTGGTAGACATCCATTAATGGACTAGATTAACCACTGCCTGTAAATCATTCTAATAAATCTCATCTGTATCTCTACTTCATTCTATAAGTTCTGTTACTCTAGAGAACTCTGACTAAAACACAAGTCAACCTACAGAAGGTGTCTGGAACTTCTTTCAGTGATGGCAATTGAACTCAGGTCTGACACATAGCAAGTGCCTTACCTCTGAGCTTCATCCCCAGTCCTGACCTAAGTCCAATGCTCTGCTCATGCAGTATTGAAATTCTCAACCATTTTGAGCAAGGGGCCCCATGGTTTCATTTTGTTCTGGGTTCCACGGACGACATGCCAGTCTTGCTTTAGAGAGAGGGGGTGCAAGACACTTTGGCTGAGAGTCCTCTCACAGACACACACTGGATGCTCTCTGAAGCCTTGATCGTGCTATCCCAGCACCCTAACATCCTTTTAATTCACATGCTTTTCCCTTGAATTCTTTCCACTGGAAGTCATCAGTGGACCTGGACCTACCTGTAGAGGAGGCCAGAAAAGGAAGCACTCACCATGCAGAAGCTAGATAAAGAGTGTTTCAGTAACTTTTGCTATGGCCTTTTTATCCACAAATTTAAGTCACACAAATGACATCCCATGTACCACATATTCTACTAAAGGGTCAGAGGAAAGTAGCAATCGAGATTTAAAAAAAAAGGAAAAATAGCTGGGTGTCATGGTGCCTGTAATCCTGACTCCCAGGAGGCAAAGGCAAGTGGATTCCTGCAAGTCTGAGACCAGCCTGGTCTCCACATCAAGTTCAGGGCTAGCCCGAGTAACAGAACAACACTATGTGTCAAACAAACAAACAAACAAACAACCCAAACAAACAGTGCATTGTATGAAAACATAGTAAAAAAGTGATTTAAAATAAGCATCATTATAATGAAAAGTACCTGTATTTGAGGTAAGAAATAATAATAGGCATTGAAATATGTGCTGGTTTGTGTGTGTGTGTGTGTGTGTGTGTGTGTGTGTATACACTTGGCACACATCTTGGGTCATCTTAGAAGAAGGAACTTGATTGAGAAAATACTTTATCTTGTTGGCTTGTAGGCAAGTCTGTGGGACATTTTCTTGATTAATGATCAATGTGATGCCACCCCTGGGAAGGTGGTCCTGAGCTGTATAAGAAGGCAGCTTGAGTAAACTATGGGGTACAAGCCAGTAAGCAGTGTTCCTCCATGGCCCCTGCATCAGCTCCTGACTCCAGGTTCTGGCTTAAATTCCCTTCCTGTATGCTGAAATAAGTAATTTCCTCCCCAAGTTGCTTCTGGTCACAGTGTATATCACAGCAATAGAAAACAGACGAGGACAAAACAGAAGGAAAGTATAACTGTTTAGTCTAACAGCCTAAGTGTTCAGCCAGACAAAACCGGGAGAAGAACACATAAATTAAGACAGCGAGTCTTCCCAACTCTAGGACAAATTTGAAGGCATAAATTGTTAAAGACATGACTTCTGAGGCTGGGGCAAGAAGATTACAAGTTCATAGCCAGCCTGAACCACACAATGAGACTTTGTCTCAAAAAAAAAAAAAAGTTCTCAGGTGCATCGCAGGGGTAGAGCTGTTGTCTAACGTGTACGAGGCTCTGAGTTCAATCCCTAATATAAAAATGATTAAAGATACAGGAAATAGAAGGCAGAACTTAAGTCAAAATGAAGTATTTCAATATGTGGAATAGTCAGTTAAGACAAAAGAAATATCAGCTTTGAATCAAATACAGTGATGTTGAGTATGGAATGAGAATCTCCAATATGAATTTAACAAAATGAAAACTGTTGGAGTAGAAAAGAAAACACAAAAGAGAATTCAAATAGCTTAGGTTGAAAACTAAGTTCTTACATATATAAAGAAAGATGGATGGCAGGCAGTGAGGTGATATGTAAAGTTGTAATATCTGAGAACTTTTCAAAGGCCATGAAGATCCACACTTAGTCACCCCTAGTGAAACTTCAGAGTATCAATAGTAAAGAGAAAGTCACCAGGGCACCAGAGATTGAAATACACACTGTTTCCCACAAAACAGCTGTCAAACTGCCAACCAGTTTCTCAAGAACAGCAACATATGCCAGAAAGAAACAGAAATACATCTTTGAGGTTGACAGAAAATAACTATGAATACACAATTCCATTCTAATCAAACTATGGTTTAAGGGGCAAAATATCAAAGATATTTTTAGATAATCAGAACATGGGATAGAAACTACACACATATGCTCCCTAATGTAATTATTACATAAAACACTTAAGGAAGAATAACATTCCAGAAGGGAGGAATGAGATATGAAAAAATTAAAATGTAAAGATATGGAGTGACTCAAAGAATAACTTGTAAATTAGTAGTAGAATACAAATTAATACAGAAAACTTGATTTATCAACAAAAGAAATAAGAAGGGAAAACATACAAAAAAGATAAAAAGGAAGCATGAAGGGATAGAGCTATATATGTTAGTAAGTACAATAAATGTAAACAGGTTAAACTCATAGCTAAAAGACAGACTTCAAATTACATTAAAATCTTATAAGTGTATGATGACATTTGAAAATTGAAGTGTAGAGAGGATATATTAGATATTTACCAACCAAAAGGAAGTTAGTATAGTGTTCTTATTAATGGATTTATAGAATTTTTTTTTTTTTTTTTTTTGTTTTTGTTTTTGTTTTTGTTTTTCGAGACAGGGTTTCTCTGTGTAGCTTTGCGCCTTTCCTGGAACTCACTTGGTAGCCCAGGCTGGCCTTGAACTCACAGAGATCCGCCTGGCTCTGCCTCCCGAGTGCTGGGATTAAAGGCGTGCGCCACCACCGCCCGGCCGGATTTATAGAATTTAATATGAAAGCATTACAAGTAATATTTAAATTAGAAAGGTCTGTTTTACATTGATAAAGAGAATAACTCTCAGCCAAACTTGGTGCATGCCTTACATTCCAGCACTTGGGAGGTAGAGGCAGGTGGATCTCTATGAGTTTAAGGTCAGCCTGGTCTACAGAGTGAGTTCCAGGACAGCTAGCGCTACACATAGAAATTCTGTCTTAATAAAAACCCCTTCAAGACTCCAAGATAGCTTACCAACCATCAGTTTGTACACAAATGGTAGCTATATAGCCTTAAAATATAAAGAGCAGTGGCAGCCCAAATGACAGATGTGATTGATTAAACCTGCATTGATGATGTTTTTTAATGCTACATAGTCTCCCAGAAATAGATTATTTGAGAAAAATAAAAACTGAGAATGCAAAACGAAAACAAAAAACCCCAGCCCTAAACAAACAAAAACCTAAACAACTGATCTAAAAGAATACATTTAGAATATAATTATTCTCTAATCCCAGCACTTGGGAGGCAGAGGCAGGCAGATCTCTGTGAGTTCGAGGCCAGCCTGGGCTACCAAGTGAGTTCAGGAAAGGCGCAAAGCTACACAGAGAAACCCTGTCTCGAAAAAACCAAAAAAAAAAAAATTATTCTCAAGTATACATTGACCATTAAGAACATCAAAGCACATTGCCAATAGTAGTTACTGCACAAACCACACCCTCTCGCCACATGAGCAGCTTGAAATATTAATAGTAAACAACAACCCTTCCATGTGTGTTTGGAGACATTAAATATAAAAGAAACTTTTACAGATATTACAGGTTAATGAGAAAGACAAATACATAAAACTGAGTTATAATGAAACCATTACATATAGAAACATGGACAAGGCAGGTAAATTTCAACTCAGAGAGGGAAATAGCCTCATGTGAGTTCATTAGGAAATATAAAGTATAGAGAGGGTCCAGGGAAGTTTCCAATAAGATTTATTTGTGCATGTCGCCTTCCTGCCGTGTGATTACATTAATTCTTCTGTATGAATCTGAAGAAGAGACAGATAGGTAGAGATAGATAGATGGATAGATAGAAAACCATGTGTCCACATACATAGAGACACACAGAAACATTGGCATGCACATATATAAAGATAATATGACACACACACACATACAGCATATACAGACACACACACACACAGAGGCAAGCACATACACAGACATACACATACAGAGACACAGACATACAGAGAGACACATGGACACAGACACATTCACACAGAGAATTCTGATATCTCTTTTTGTAAAAAAAAATTATTATTTTAGTATTTCTTGTGTGTATGGATATTTTGCCTGAATGTATGTCTGTGTATTGCATGTGTATCTGGGGCTTGTGGAGGCCAAAAGAGGGCATCAGATCACTTGGAAGTGGAATTACAGATAATTGTGAACCACCATGTAGTTGCTGAACCTGGGTCTTCTGCAGGAGTGGCCGGTGGTCTTAACTGTTGAGCTCTCTCTGCAGCCCTGGATATCTCTCCTAAGGAGAACATCATCCTTACCCATTCTACCTCAATTGCTCTTCACCATCTCCTCAGGCCTGTCTCCAAACACAGTCACATTGAGGTTTAGGGTTTCAGAATATGAACCCAGGGGTCTAATGATTCAATCTGCAGTGCAGATCATCAGCTGACATGTGATTCTGAATCTTCCTTATCAACCAACAACAAAGAGAAGGAGCCCAAATGCTTTCCCTGGAGAAGAGACCACGTGGGATAATTGTGTACAGAGGAACAATGTCTCTGGCTTCTTTCAGGAACCACACATGCCCAGTGACATGGTAAGGACACCTTTCAAATGTGGAAGAGAAAAAAGAAAAATCTAACCTTGGCTACTTAGAATTTTATATCCCATAAGAAACTTTACAAAAAGTGAAATAAAGACATTTCCAGCCTGACAAAAAATAAGAAAATTTGTCACCAGCAGACCTGTGCTAACAACAAGTGTCAAACCAAGGTTTCCGTGTGGAGGAGAATCTTTCCATGCAGAACTCAAGTCTACAGAGAAAGAAGGAGCCAAAAGCAGTAACTTTGTTGATATGTGCTGTTGTGGAACAGATTTTTCCTGGGAGACACAACAAGCACACACACACACACACACACACACACACACACACACACACACACACACATTCACCCCAGATAGAGAGTCTATGGCAGATTCAAGTACAGATACCACCAAAGTCCAACTTGGTGAACTAATGAGTTATATTGGTGTTACTTATAGGAATCTGGGTGAGGGGCCACTTGCGGGAGCAGGATGACTCTAAGACACTTGCATCACCAAAGCCCACCCCAGCATGGGTGACAGCTTACAAGGCTGGGATCCTGGAGTGCCCTGAACAACCTGCAGGCAGCTGCACAGGTTGGGGAGCATCCTTTCCCAGCGGCTCAGCCTATCTGAAGCTCTTCAGGCAGCTCAGCCGATTCCTGCTTTTTTCCAGGTTGCTTGACTCATCTGAGAGTCTCCTTTGCAGCTTGTCTTGTTGGAAGGTCTGAACATGGCTCTTAGAAATCTTTCCTGTTTATTATCGGAGAGAGGAGTCTAGTGAATCTGGTCAGTTTCAGGGACTTCCTGAAGCTGTTTTGAGTTATTTACTTTCTGTTTTAACGAGTTCCCCTGAAGGAGGGAATGTTTCAATCATGGAGGAATTTGCTATACAATTCACATTGTTCATAAATGATAATTGGCTGATAAATATCAATTTATGGAGGGTTGATAACCGTAGAAATAAAATATGCAGCAAGATAACACAAAGGATGCAGAGAGGAAAGTTCAGGAAAGATGCAGGTAAAGTCAGTTAACGCTAGGCTACATGGAGTTACAGAACCATACTCTAAGCCCCAAGGAAACAATCAGAAATAAACTGAGGAGGCGAGGTAGTGAGCCCGGTGTACTGATGGAACAAATACAGACGGAGCACCTTTTATCTGAAATGCTTGGGACCAGAAGTGTTGTGGACTGAAGGTGTCACTGGATCTGGTACATTTGCATCTATGTGGAGTGTGTCAGATATGTCAGGGGTGTCATCCAAGTCAGAACAGGCATTTTATGCATGACTCGAACAACATTTTAAAAATATTATACAGTATTTAAAACATACCTTTGGTTCATGAACCAAGTTTCACGATGTGTCTGCCATCTCCCACTCATGGCACCAGGCTACCACTCAAGGAGCCATAGACTTTTGAAGCATTTTGGATTTTTGGATTGGGGATATTTGACTTGTAGGAAAAACACCCAAATGAAGGCAGGGGAGAGAGGGAGGACAGAACAAAGTTGCTATAGAGTGGATTTAAATGCAAACACATCCATGTCAGTTCCAAGTGGGCAGAACCAGATGCTTCAAGTAGAAATAAATGGGCAAAGGGGTCAAAGGTCACAGCATGGAGGCCAAGGGCTGGGGAGAACAGTGGCTCTGTTCTTCCGAGAAGAGGAAACGGACTACACCCAAGATGCAGGGCACAAATGATGCGTTTGTCAGATGACATAGCAGTTCTGTGAACCTCATCACACCTTCCAACTACATGAAGGAAAAGTGGCCACAGTAATGAGAAATGAGGAAAAGATAATGAAACGTATGCATGCATGCCTGCGTGCGTGCGTGCGTGCGTGCGTGTGTGTGTGTGTGAGTATGTGTGTGTATATGTGTGTATGTATGTGTGTGTGTATGTGTGTGTGTATATGTGTGTATGTGTGTGTGTATATGTGTATATGTGTGTATGTGTGTGTGTATGTGTGTGTGTGTGTGTGTGTGTGTGTGTGTGTGTGTGTGTATGAGTAGGTGTGGAATCTACTATAGTTGGAGGTTAAACAAAACCCTTCAAATAGTCCATGGGTCAAAGAAGAGCATAAAGAAAGGAGACAATAATCTGAGTGGAAAGAGGATGAAAAGAAAACAAAATTCTCAGGGCTAAGTGTTTTGGAGGGAAACGCCACCTTAAGAAAGCAGAACCTGGGCGTGGGATGCACACCTCAAATCCCAGCGTTCAGGAGGCTGAGTCAGGAGCACTAGACCAGCCCTGTACACAGCTGAACCTGCCCCCCAAAAAACAGAACAAGAACAAAAGCAAACAGAAGAGTACCTGAATTAAAAGCCCAAATAAACCAAACGAAGGACATCAGAGGGCAGCAGGCAGCGGGACAGCAAATAGAAAATACTGGAGAAAGAAATGAAAGAACCAACGTTTGTTCTCCAGAACCGTAGTGTGCTGCGAGAACCCTGTACTGACTGGCCGAAGAGGTGTCTGGGGTTATCTGCTAAGTGGGAATAAAATAGAGGTTCTTACCACAGAGTCTGCAGACATTCAAAAGGCATAAGACACCACAAAAAGATCTGCAGGTGTGCAAAAGATGGCCCTGGTTTGTTATTCCTCAGGAGGCTGAGGCAGGAGGACCCCAAGTTCAAGGCCTGCCTGGCTACAGGGATCATTCAAGAACTGTTTGACCACCTAATTGAGGCTCTGTCTCAAAATACAAATGCATTGGTATCATTAACAAGATATACTAAGGTAGTGTGCATGCCTAGTGCACTTGAGGACCTAGGTTCAAATACCACAGGGGTGCGTGTGGGGGGGAACTATTAATGAACTACCTTAACAATCTTTAGTTCCAATAACTAAAAATATATTTGTATTTTATATGTATGTTTTGCTTGCATGTATGTGTGCATATTGTGTGTGTGCCTGGTGCCTTTAGAGGCCAGAGAAGGTATCAGATTCCTTGGAACTGTAGTTATAGATGTCTGTGAGCCAACAAATGGGTGCTGGGAACTAAACCAAGATCCTCTGCAAGAACAGCAAGTGCTCTTAACTGCTGAGCCATCTCTCTAGCCCATTAACGCCAATAATTTAAATAACTACTATGAAATGGACAAAATATTTGAAATGTGTAACTTGTTAGAATAGATGTAAAGAAATTAAGGGTATCAATAATCAGAATTTCATGCCTAAATGGTTCAATGGGCAAATTCAGTTAAATACCTAAGTAAGAAATACTGATATTAACATGTAAATGTTTTCATGAAAGAGAAGAAAAAGGAGCCATTGCTGTGATGGTGTGATATGAACTGACATAAAGAAAATATAGGGAAAATACAAACCAGTTTATGTTGTGAATACAGAGGGACAGCATACTATCATGTTGGGAACATTCCTGAGATATTACTAAGATGCAGGGTTGTTTTGACTTCAAAAAGCAGTCAACATACTTCACATATCCCAGTGAAGCCAAAGAACATTATATGATTACTTTAAAATTGTCTGACAGTATTTGACACACATAGAATATCAAAAGTAATAGAAAACTAGGAAGAAAAGGAAAAAAATTCAACCCAAAGGCTCTTGAGGAAAACATGTATCAATACCATGTGTAATAACGAAAGTGTAAATTTTTCCTCAAGATCAGTAACAGGCCAGGATGGCTGCACTGACTAGAGGTGCTAGACTATGTGATAAAGCAAGAAAAAGAAGCAGAAAGTGCAAAGATTGGAGAAGAAGGCATAAGTCATCTTTCTATGAAGATAACATGAATATGAACATTTAAATGATGAGTCTGTGAGAATGGTATGAGCTGAATGAATCTGTTCCTTGGAGGAAACCAACATAGAGAATCCATTGTATTTCTATTACGGATGTCTCTCAGCATTCATCCAGCATTGGTTCCCGGATCTCTCACAGATGCTAAAATCGGTGCAGTTTAAAACTCTTAGTGAACGGCTCTGTGTTTGTGTATGACCTGCACACATCCCTCCACTTACTTAAGTCAACATTAAATTACTAATAATAGCAATGAAATATAAATACTCCATAAGTAGTTGTTAGCTAACACAATTCTAAGGAATCGTGTTAAGGGGGAAAAATGTCTGTTTAGCATGGATCTTCCCCCACCCCATGTTTTTGATTGAATTAGCAAATGAAAAGGGTGACTGTATCAGTAAGAATGATCAGAAATGTACAATGCTTAGGAACAAATTGAATGAGGTGTTCAAGCCACAAAATACTCCTGAAGGAAATTAATACCTAAATGCATGGAATGATACACTAGGCAGTTGGGGTGATGTGGGCATAAGGGAGACAGTTGTTAAGATACTGGTGGGGGCAGGGAGCTTTGTCTTTCTCTGACAGGACCCTAACAACAGTTGTGAGATACTCAGCCCCGCTGATTACTCCTCCTGTAGTCGTCCCTGGCTGCTGGATTCTCCCTGAGTAAGGTGATAGTCTTATTTTGTTTTCCTCCTCTTGGCTAGAAGCCACTACAATACAGCCTACACCTTCAAGGCCTCCTTAATCTAAAAGGCATGCTGCATTGATTCCCACATCATTGATGACTCTTTGCTTTCAAACCAAGACTCAAATTTGGACCAAATGGCAAAATCATGTGTATTTAGAAGTCTTAGTGGTGGCTCACAGACTAACTGGTAGCTGAAGACTGAAATGGAGTTGGAGACATTTGGGGGATCCAGGAAGGAAAACTAAGGTGTCTTCGTTCGAATCAGCTTGTTACCAGTGGGTTAAGCCAGCTCCTTCTACTACCTTGTGCCATGAATGTCCCTGTAAGGGTCAGGTGGGTGTCTCTGGGTCAGGTAACTGGTTACCCCACCAAGACTACGCATTGTAGCAGATGTTTCATGGGCAAAGTAGCTGTCGAAACTGTGAGCAGTGACTCTCTCACATTTCCCTGACCCTGAAATGCTGGCTTACTCTCGACTTTCAGGTCTCAATCCAAATGCTGTTCTCTCAGAGTGTCCTTTCTAGATGACTCTGCCTGAAGTTGGGTTTCTTAAGTGCCTTTCCTTCCCTCTTCTTCTTCCCTGCCCCCGACTCCCCAGTGATGTGTTGATTTCTTCGGATGTATTTATTGTCTCGGACTCTCTCCTTGCTCGCTCTATGAAGAGGAGTAAACCACCCCTTCCTGGAAGTGCAAACTCTTGCCAATGCTGCCTTACTCATCTCTGCATTCCTGCCTCCCTGAGACCTGGCTGGCATCTTGCAGGCATTGTGGACTAGGTGAACAAATGTGTGCCCGTGGTCACATCCCACCGAGGTGGCAAAATCAACCTGGCTTCCTTTGCATGTCCACAGGTACATATGGAGTCCAGTCTACGGAAAGGACAGACACACACAGAGAACACAATTTCGGTCAGTTGAGGCAATTACCATTTATAACGCAAAAGCCAGATAGATAACTGCAGATGAGTGGATTAAAGGAAGAAATAAAAAGGCTAAAGAGAATTAGGAAGAGCAGAGAAACCAACCAAACTTCAAACAAACAAACAGCCTCCCCCACAACTGCTTTCTCCTTCTCCTTCTCCTTCTTCTGAGTCCCAGATTGAGCCTTGCCATCTGCAGGGTTGTCTCCAAGGCTGGTGGGAGAGTCCTAAAAAGAAACCAGAGAAGCTTGCCTACAAAAGCCTGGAATCCTGGTATCTCTTTTGTTTTCACCCAAGTCTGTGGCCACTGACACTCCTCTTTCACACCGCGGGTGGATAATAAGCCCCCTTCTCAGGCATCAAACCGCTCTTATACATTTTAATGTGACCTTAGACGCCGCTTTTCAGAAATCAGAGGCCCATCTGACTGCACTTGAGTTTGAATTGAGCTAATGGTATTCACCTCATCTTTAGATGCAAAATTGGAAGATAAAAGACCTTGATGTGAAAAGAAGGGGAGGGGGGATGTGAGAGCAGTGGGGGCTGGATGGGTGGCAGGGGGCAGGAGGGGGGAGCAGATTAGAGACAGCGCTTAAAAAAATCATGTGATTGCACGGCGATAACAAAATGTCTCCTCTCCCTCCGATTCCCCATGGGCTCCAGGGATGTCCTTAATGCTTTTTAGTTTTAATGATAGAATCTCTTTATTCCTGGACCAAGAAAAAAATGTTTCTGCATATGTGGCTGGGAGATATGCTGACCTTTATCAAATCTTACTTTTTTAAGAAATCAGATGCAACAGTTATTGTAATATACCAGGTCTGCAAGATTTAAAAAAAAAAAAAGCCAAGACAGGGAGAGAGGGAGGGAGGAGGAATCTGAGGTGGTTTAAGTTTAATAAAGAGGCTGTGCTTCCTTTTAGATGAATGGTGGTCGTCTTTCAGGTTTATAAGGGGCACCTGGGTGATAGGGCGCCCTTGGGGTGTCCTCTTAAGATCAGAGAGAAAAACTTTTTAAATGAGAGCACACTTGGTTCCTGTCTGTGTCTCATGGACTCAGCCTCATCCCTCACGGGGAGCCAAGTACACACAGAAGAAGCTACCAGGTATGGCAGGACCAGCCTCCTCCCAGGAACTCCTTACAACTCAAAGAAAAACAAATGCGTGCGTGTCCTCTGGAGACAGGCTGCCTGGCTCCAGTTTTGACGTGCCTGCTGTCTGTCAGAGGCCACCAGAAGACTTCCCGCCACTAGGACTCAGCCACCCCGGGATGGAGGAGGCCAGGTGGGCCATCCATCAGTCGCACACCTGGTCTGCCTGAAGGAGACAGCGGCAGGGAGGGGCTGTGGACATCAGTGGGACCCCAAGGCACCGGGGAGAGTGGATCTGGATTTTGAATTGCTCAGACAGGACCCAGGCCTCCGGGTGCCTCCATGCAGGACATGTTTGTACGGATTCATCAGAGCAGAAGGAGTGATGGGTTGGGCTGGGTTAGCCTCTGGACTCCACAGAAGCGGCCTGTATCCGGGGGGTTGGGTGTTCAGGGTGTGCAAGTCCTGTGTGTTTGTGTATCTGACTTCTACGGTGGGCTTGCTGACTCAGATCCAACAGTAAAGACACTACAGATGAGCTTCGAATGTGTGTGTGTGTGTGTGTGTGTGTGTGTGTGTGTGTGTGTGTGTGTGTGTATACGTGCCTGTGTGAATGCATGCATTGATGCATCTGTGCATGGTGGTATGCACACACCTGTGTGCATATGTGTGTAAGGGTCAAAGACAACGTTGGCTGTTGTTCCTCAGGCACTATTCACCTTATTTCATTAAGGCAAGGGTTTCTCACTGGCCTGGGATTCTCCAAATAGGCCAGGCTGGCTGGCTAGCCAGTCTTAGAGATCTGTCTGTCTCAGTCTTTCCGGTAATGCTGGTATTACAATTGCCACCATGTCTGGCTTTTTAAACGTGGACTCTGGACGTTAAGGTCATGTCTATGTGCTTCCAGGGCAAGCATTGAACTTACTGACCCATCATCTCCTTGGCCCCTCAATAATTTTATTTTGTTTTTTAAAGATGTGAAGATATTATTTGTCCTTACTCAGCATGGCCAGTCTGCTCTGGGGATCCCCATCCTTCCTGAGAATGACCGTGTTCTGGATGGCTTCAGACAGGCCGAACCTAACCAGGGTGATTTGTGATGTCTACTTCCAGCAGAATATCCTGGGTGGCCCTGGCAAGAAGGTGGCACTCCAGGGTCACTGTAGCTCACAGCATTTGTATAGCAGAATGTGACAAATGTACCTGAAGCTGAGATTTACAAGTGTTTAAAATTCACCCAGACTGGATCTTGGAGACTAAAACACACACACACACACACACACACACACACACACACACACACACCCAAAAACAGATGTTTAATAGGTTTGCAAGTGAATGAATGTGTAAAAGGTGTGCTGTCGGGTCAGAGTAAGTTGAGTGGGATCACAGCACAGGTAAAGTCTAGACTTGGAAATATAACTGAGATCTTGGTGAGCAAGACAGAGAGCTGACCTTAAGTCACAGGCTGAATGCAGGCCCAGCTTCGTGGCACCCAGAATGGAGAATGTCCAGACGATCTCATTGGCCCATCAACTCAGGTGCTGGGGTGAATCCCCTTTCTATTGCAAAGGGGTCAATCTCAGAGCCTGACTTGCTCAGAGCCCCAGGGGACATAGCCAAGGTCAAAGCAGACTCTCTCATTCTGAGTTCCTGTGTGCTGGAGCATTCCACTGTCCCTTTTGGAGGCATTGTCCCCAGGGTGTGGCCCTGTGGAAGGACAGGCTGGCTCCTTTCCTGAAAGGCACACCTGCAGAGTGCATGGCCTGGCTTGTGCTGGGAATTCTCTCGGTGCCAGGAAGGTTCCCAGCCCCCAGGGCCTGGGAACTTTCTTCCCATTGCTTACCCTAGGCCTGAGGAGAACTGGCCCTGCTCCTCCTAACCTTGTCCTGACCAGTCCTCAAAAATGCAGTCTTGGAAGATGGAGCTTAGGGAGGGCCACCTGGTCAATTCTTTGGATCAGGGCCACCTTGTCTGAAAAATCCTTCAGGTTTTCAGGTCCCTGCCAGGGCCTCTGCGATCCTGGCCTGAGTTCCCCCAACCCGGTCTGGCTACCTTAGTGAGGTGAGGGTGGGGCAGGGGCAGGGTGGGGTTCAGCTGTGTCACCTGCGGGGGCTGGCTTCTCCCACCCCAGGAATGTGCTGACAAGGTTGGTTTTAGCGTGTCCCCCCCACCAAACCTCAAGGGCATTTGCTCAGAAGGACTGAGGATTTGTGTCCCAGAACTGACTCTGATCTGAACTTCTGTGACGGTGTACGCTGTGGACAAACCCTGCTTCTAATCACAGCCTACACCTAGCTCCCTGGAAGAGCCTACTGCTCTTCCTCTTGAGCCTCGGCATCACTCAGGTTCAGTTCAGAGGGCACTGAGGCTGTGGGCCTTCAGAGGAGGGTAGGGGCCTGGAAGAAGAACCAGGTGCCCTGCTCAGAGCTGGAAGTGGCTGGTGCTGGGTCTTGCTTTCCAGGGGAAGAAACGGGCCATGACAAGTGGTTTGTTATAGGTCACTAGGTGGTGGCCATGTTGCAGCAAAACTGGCTTTCTCCGTCCACCCACCACAGGTGGGGCTTTTGTGTTTACTGAACCGTTTTATGCACTGGACTGCAGATGTAGAGCAGAGAACAGCCCATAGTGGAGCCTCCTCCACTTGGCTGTGTTAAGTGTGAGGACTTGAGTGAGTGGGTGGGCACCTGGGCAGAGTGCCATATCCAGGGGGATCTGATGCACCCCCCAGAAGACTTGACTGTCTAATATTTGTGCACTGGGAGCGCCCCCTCCAAGGTAGGCCCCGGAGAGAAGACGTTCTGTGTTTTGCCATAAATATTTGGAGTGGAAATTGTCTTTGAAGATAAATGGTTTGGCTAGAAGCAAAGCTTGCCCTGTGGTGTTGCTGTGTAGGGGTTAAGGATGGGAAGGGCGAGGAGTGAGTGACAGGAGTCTGGCATGGGAGCTGAAAGGATCTGAGGGATGTGGGCAGACTTGCCAGGTCTGGCCATCAGTGAATGGGGAAGGAGGCTGGCTCTAGTGGCCATGAGGACTGACGCTTCTGGACTGAGGGAAAATTGGGCTTTGGAGTTGTAGCTGGATGACACTGTGTACTCCAACCCCAGACAAAGCACTATCTCAGAGTCTGTCTCTCTCTGCAAAATGGGAGGCACAGTACCCCTCCCAGTGTGGAGGTCAGGTTTAACTGAGTTACAATAGAAAGTAATTGATGTCTCCATGTGATTTGAAAAACCAGTTTTATTGAGAAGTGGTTCACATGCCACACAATGTCCATTACAGTTTACAGTGCAATGGGGTTTAGCATTCAAGGACATGTTCAAGCCTCACCACACTCAATTCTAGAACATTGCCTTCCATCAGCTGCTCTTCAGAAATGCTTCCACGTCAACATCCAGTTCCCTCCTCCCTCCAGCTCTGGGCAACCACCAATCTACCTTTTATACCGACTGACTTCCCTATTCTGGAATTCTGAAATGCATAGGGTTGTATAATGAATGCACCTCTTTCTTTGTGGCAGGGCTTCCTTCACAAGGCAAAATGGTCTCAAGGCTTAGCCATGCTGCCCTATTCTGTTCTCTGGATATCGGTTCTTTTATTGATCTGTTCACTAGTCAA